>NC_059360.1:16497500-16797500 GCF_019703515.2 Myxocyprinus asiaticus | reverse complement strand
TTGGTGACGTAAGTCTGCGTAAGTCAGTGCTTTCATTCATCAGCACTACGTGATCGCTCGGATTACTACTACACTACTAAAGCTAGGAAATAGCTAGGAAATAGCTTTAAACAGCTTTAAACGAACAACTTCATTATTAAGGCTCATCACAGCTGAGAGACACAACAGACTGATTAATTACACAGACTCAAGGCACTTACCTCTTACCGGAGTTTCCACATTTGAGAGAAAATACTGTTAAAAATGGCAGAGGACATTGCGGTATCTATAGTGAAAGACTCTTGCGCACGAGCTACCGTGAAATAGGGAGGAATACCCCCCCCCCCCCCCCCTCCTCTCTCTCTCTCTCTCTCTCTCACTACACACACACACACACACACATCCTTGTTTCTACAATAACATGTTAGAAACAGCCCAAGCCGTGATACTAGTAGTTCTGAAGTGATGTCTTTGAGAGGCTTGGATGCATCATTTATTTTGAACCAGCAACAGCAGATTCTGATACATGGTGTAAGAAAGTAGTTCCATATCACATGATTGCGAGTGTGATATTGCTTTATATATATATATATATTATTTTAGTGGTGGGGCATAAAGTAAAACATGTTGAGGTGGTAGAACCTTCCTGATATCATAGAATATATATATATATATATATATATATATATATATATATATATATATATATATATACTATATATACATACATACACATACACACACACACACACACACACACACACACCCTGGCAGCCAAAAGTTTGGAATAATGTACAGATTTTGCTGTTATGGAAATAAATTGGTACTTTTATTCACCAAAGTAGCATGCAACTGATCACAATGTATAGTCAGGACATTACTAACGTGAAAAATTACTATTACAATTTGAAATAAATGTTCAGAACTTCTTAAACTACTTCAAAGAGTTCTCATCAAAAAAATCCTCCACATGCAGCAATGACAGCTTTGCAGATCTTTGGCATTCTAGCTGTCAGTTTGTCCAGATTCTCAGGTGACATTTCACCCCACACTTCCTGTAGCACTTGCCATAGATGTGTCTGTCTTGTCGTGCACTTCTCACGCACCTTACAGTCTAGCTGATCCCACAAAAGCTCAATGGGGTTAAGATCCATAACACTCTTTTCCAATTATCTGTTGTCCAATGTCTGTGTTTCTTTGCCCACTCTAACCTTTTCTTTTTGTATTTCTGTTTCAAATGTGTCTTTTTCTTTGCAATTTTTCCCATAAGGCCTGCACCCCTGAGTCTTCTCTTTACTGTTTTACATGAAACTGGTGTGTGTGTGTGTGTGTGTGTGTGTGTGTGTGTGTGTGTGTGTGTGTATATATATATATATATATATATATATATATATATATATATATATATATATATATATATATATATATATATATATATATATATATATATAAATTATATTTTAGTGGTGGGGCATAAAGTAAAACATGTTGTGGTCGTTCCTTCTTGATATCATAGGAAGAAGAAAAAAAAGAAAACGGTAACACTTGAAAATTAGGTTCTATTTGATAACATTGGTTGGCATTAAGGGTAACACTTTATTTTACAGTGTCCTTGTTACACATATTACATGTATTACCAATAATAAAAACAGTCAATTATGTATCATTACAAGCAACTAACCCTAAAACAAACCCTAACCCTATAATTAGTACGACAACATATGTTGTTAATTAGTAATAATCAGTAATTACTTGTGTAATTACACTGTAACAAGGACACTGTAAAATAAAGTGTAACTGCATTAAGTATCATGAACTATGAACAATATTTAATTATGCATTTATTAATCTTGGTTGCATTTATTATTTATGTTAATTTATGTAAATACAATTGTTCACTGTTAGTTTCATGTTAGTTCATAATGCATTAACTAATGTTAACAAATACAACTTTTCATTTAAAAAATATATTAGTATATGTTGAAATTAATATTAACCAAGATTAATAAGAGTTGTAAAATTATTGTTCATTGTTAGTTCATGTTAAGTAATGTGTAAACTCATGTATTCATGTTAGGAAAATATGTTATTTTTTACTTCATGGTTACACCACTTGAGTTATCGACCCATACATGATCTCTTTGCATGGGAAATTAGTAACATGGGTTTCAGGTTTGCAGGTTTGTTTTTCATGATGTGACCCTTTTAACACTGTCTTTTAAAAATCTCTTCATAAAAACAAGTCAAACTCTTCACTGTTTGAAAAGTATTTATTGTGCTGCAAAGAAACAAACAAAATATTACAAGAACTGGAGAGAAAAAAAAAAAAAAAAAGAAAATGGCTGTGCTACAGGAATTCTGAGTCAATGTTTCAACTACCCTTTTTATAAATCTGCAGTATCATGACCCATCTTGACATTATTATTATTTTTACATGAACATTAAACACCAGTAGTATACAAATTCTGGAAGGGCTGATATTTCACATACAATGAATGAATGAGAGGTTGGAGAGGGGATACAGGGACAAATTCTGGAAGCTCTTCAGGCTTCAATTTTTCATTGGAACAACCATCATTTTGAAAAACTTTGAAGAGCCAAAAATTTAAGAACAAACACTCTATGAAGTCTTGTATTTTGAAACGCTCTTTAAGAGACTGACACAACAAAAACATTTGTGATTTGAGCTGCGTCTGCTGCTACGTTCAGTTTTTTCGTTCATCAATAAATTATTAAGGTCATAGACAATATATTACATCTCTAATTTTTACCTCTCCCTAAACCTTTTTGTAATTGTTTTTTTTTATTTATTTTTTTTTATTTTACTTTTTTTTAAGCTGTTTTGGTGAGTGACTCAAGTATTTACAACAATACTTGGAGAATACACTAAAAATGAATGACTCCACCACGTAGAACTCAAATAAATGTGCAGGTCTGCCCGAATCAAATCCAGTCAGTGATGTTCGCCAGCTTTTAACCATGACATCAAGCACAGAGTGTTCAGAGGCAATGAGGAGCAAATGTTGTTTTGTGTGTGGAAATTGCATTTGAACTTGAAAGTGGGCTATCAACAGATCTCACATTGCTCATTAAATATGGATGACCTCTCGCTAAAATGCTGCTGAGTTTATTTTTGTAAGGCCCGTGTGGATGTGTGCTTGGCTTCTCCAGAGCAATGCTCTCCAGTGCTCCATTACTAATTCTTGTTTACTGTTTGTCTGATGCTCTTGATTGGTCATGACTGAAAGACAGAACTACCAATAAATTGTTTCATTCCCATAAAACAGAAGTGTGGTAAAGAATAAAAAGGAGTGAAGGGTCCAAAACTGTGAATTTAGCTGTACTCTGAAGGGCAAGTGCTTATTTGTGAGTTATATATCTCTGTAATATCTAAACATTTATGTGCTTGAATTAAGGCGAAACCACGACTCGTGATGATAATACAGTAAATGACATTGTGAAAATATGGCAATGGCTTTGTTATTACAGGACAGTGAATATGTTTCAGTTATAGATTCAAGCTCTGAAACTATGTATCATTGAGTGAATCTCATGAAACCTGTCAAGTCCAAGTAATTTTTCACCCCCAAATCAAAAGAACTCAATAAAAAATAATATTTTGCTTAGACAAAATTTTGCCTGTTTTTAGGGACAGTTAGAATTTTGCATTATGACAGTATATTCATAACAACTAAGCACATATTAGCCACTAAATTTCATTATTGTCACAAAAAAAATCTCATTAGTATGAAATAAATACATTATTTAAACTATAAAGCACTTATACATAATGGTAGTATTTGTTATACTGGCTTTAATTTATGCTGATCTACATAAAAATATTTGTATTACAGTAATTTTACAGTTAAAAATAAAAAACAATAATTCTATTACAGTAATTTTTCAGTTTTGTTTACAGTTAAAAAAACAGATTCTAATGAATATCCATTGAGAATAATGGGAATAATAATAAATAAAAAAATAAAATAAAAACATAAAACAACAGTACACAATAGTAATGAAAATATGTTTGGAAAATGTGCTTGTAATGAAAATAATGTCACAATGCAAAAAATAAATAAAATACAATTTACTAAAAGTTATATATAAGTATATATATATATATATATATATATATATATATATATATATATATATATATATATATATTTGTATTTTATTTTTTAACCACCAAATGTCATTACCGCAATGAAAAAAAAAATTAATTACTTTAATGTGAAATATATATATATATATTATATGTATATATATATATATATATATATATATATATATATATATATATATATATATATTATTTAAATTGTAGAGCATTTACACATTATGGTAGTATTTGTTACACTGGCTTTAATTTATGCTGATATAAAAAAATAAAAATAATGGTATTGCTGTAATTTAAAATGTTTTCCCCCAGTTAAAAATAGATTCTAATCTATAGAATAATAGGAATAAAAAAATAAAATAAAAAAATAAAAAGTAAAACATCAGGGCAGATTACAGTAATGAGAATTTTGGGGGGAAATGTGGATGTGATGAAAATAATGTCACAATACAAAAAAGTCCTAATGGTCCCAAAATTTTTCTAAAATATATATCCTGTTGACTTTGGGGTGAAATGTAACTTGGACATTGTTTTCGTAAGATTCACCCCATTACCGCTACACAGGGTCCCACAAGGTTTTAGGAAAAAAAAAGAAGGGCAACTCTTTAAAAAGCTTTGTTAGGAAACAAAACAAAACCAAAAAACAAACACAAAGGTTACTTTTCTCTCTATATAAAAGTGCCAAGTTGTATAGCTCTACAAACAATATCACAAACAGATAAAGATACAACCAAGACAAACTATCACAAAGCTACGACCCCGCCCTCTCCCCTCCCAATGCCCCACCCTCACCCCGCCCCCTCACTTCAACAGCTTATGTCCATCAACATTCCAGTAGTTCAGACACCTGAAGGGACTCAAGTCAGGGAACGATTAAAAAAGAGCTTCATCATTCAGCTTTCACATCACAATGGATGGCAACATGAAATGGCTTCACTCACAAAAACAAAGGCTTTGTTCACACTGCACACATATATTTGAAAGATTTGAAATCCAATCTAATCATTCAGACTGAAATGCATTTTCAAAAATCTCATTGTAATCAGATTTAAAACTCATCTACTAATGTGGTTTGGATGTTGTTGTTTTATTCTGTTCATACTACAAAAAACTAAACAACTAAATTATGCCAAAAAGATCAGTTTTTTGCTGTATGTCTGAACAAGGCCAAAGTGACTCTTAAAGGCCCCAAAACGTTTGAATGAGTAAAGCTCTACTATAAGGAGAAAACAAGAGGGAAAAAAATACACAAAAAAGAATTGAATGAGATGTTTGTCTTCCTTTCTTTATCATCATCTGTGCTTTTCTGAATTACCATCAAACAAGAAAGGCAATGGAATGCCTATTATCATCAGTTTGCTCTTTTATAAATCTCTTTCTCAATCATAAATACATTCATTAGGAAGAGAAGTCATGTGTGTGTGCATGTGCGTTTGTGTGTACACACTCGTACGTACATGCGAACACGTATACATACACATGTACATATATACTCACATATTATTTTAGGCCTTTTCATTTTAGCATTAATATGTACATAAATATTCCTATAATACGTTTTGGATTTTTGAAGCCAAATTCTTTCTCAACAAGAAACCCAGAACACAAAGGTGCCTCAGTAACGTTTCATAGCCTCCAGAAAAGGAGGCAGTTTCATTAAAAATAAAATAAAAAATAAAAATAAAATAAAAACATTATAAAAGCATTATACGTTTGTCTCAAACCCCCTACCAAAAGTCATTAGATCAGATTTTTTGAGGCTTAATCATGAAACACGGGCAAAATGAATTTGTGTAAATTGTTTGTAAAATCATTCTTACAGTAATTGTCGACAATTTAGTCATTTTTGTGTAAATCGATAACGTGTAAATCATTCAAAACATAAATGTAGTCGTTAACAAAAATTACTAGTATGTAATATTTCATAAAACCATTCTTACGTAAATTGTCAACAATTTAGTCATTTCTGTGTAAACCGTTTGCGCAAATCCTTAATTTTTTTTGTGAATCATTCATAAAACTTAAAAGTTACGAACAATTCTTACATTAAATGTAACATTTTTCAAATCCTTAAACTTTTGTGAATAGTTTAAAGAAATTACTAATATGTAGTAATTGTTCATAAAACCATTCATGCATAAACTGTTGAAAATGTAGTCATTTTTGTATAAATCATTCAAATTCTTAAATTTTTGTGTGATAATTGTTTGTAAAACCGTTCTTACGTAAACTGTCGACAGTTTGCTTATTTTGTGTAAATTGTTCAAATCCTTACATTTTTGCGAATTGTTTAGAGAAATTACTAGTATGTAGGAATTGTTCATAAAACCATTCATGCATAAATGTATTGACTATTTAGTCATTTTTGTGTAAATTGCTCAAATCCTTATGTTTTTGTGTGATAATTGTTCGTAAAAGCATTCGAATGTAACCTGTCGACAATTTCGTAATTTTAGTTTAAATCGTTTAAATCCTTCAAATATTGTGAATCCTTTAGAGAAATTATTAGTAAGTTGTAATTGTTCATCAAACCATTCTTGTGTAAATTGTCAACAATTTAGTCATATTTGTGTAAATCGTTCAAATCCTTCCATTTGTGTGTGATTCATTTAGAGTAATCACTAGTATGTAGTAGTTGTTCATAAAACCATTCTTATGCCAATTGTAGACAATTTTGTAATTTTTGTGTGAATCTTTTTTGTGTAAATGTTTCAAATCCTAAAAATGTTGTTTATATAGTTTACAAATATAACTAGTGTTAAGTGATGATTCGTAAAACCATTTAAGCGAATTAACAGTAGCGAATTGTTGACAATTTCCATAAGAATAGTTTTTACGTAAAATGTACACAAACTTTCATTCTGCTTGTGCTTGACAAATGCGGCCTTTTGATTTTCTTGGTAAATGTTTCCTAAAGGATGCAAATATCCTCACTACTGGTTTTCAACCCTACAAAATGAGGTTTAAATAATCAAAGCAAAAAAGCAGCACTTGTAAAGCATAGCCTAAAATCCAAACCAGTATGTTCTTTCATTAACTTTGTCTCGCTTCACAATCCTTGGATTCGTTTCAGTAAAATATATATTTGCTAAGAGTGTAAGTCAATCTGCCCTTCATTGTGGGAGAAAGAGCAAATGGTGTTTGTATGGTTAAATGGGAAAATGCTCATACATGTAAGCAGAGATACAACATAGACCCCACACAACCATCTACCAGGAAGATCTAATGTCCACAGAGTGGCTTACTCTGTTTTCTTCCAGTCGTCTTTTGAAGAGAGAGAGAGAGAAAAAAAAAAAAGCTTGGCCAAACTCACCCACAGCAATGGGGAAATCAAAATCTTACAGTAGCATCTCCAACAAAAACAGGTCTGTTTGCAACAACAGACCAACAGACCTACTTTCTTTCTATTTTCCTCTTATTTTCTTCCACACACTCCAACATCTCCTCTGCCTCAGGGAAGTGAATGTCTTCTCGCCCTCCTCGTCTTCTCACCCGCTCTGGGCATATCAGGTAACTCAGACAGAGAAACTTTTGTTCAGCGTTAAGTGTTCACACAAGCACTTGTGTCGAAAATTTTCACTCCTAAAACTATTTCTCTCTTTTCCAACCGAAAAAGTAGGAATGCAGGAAAAATTTGCGTTGAAAAAACACAGCGGTTGTCCAAATCCCAAAACTGTACATTTTACTTCACAACTACCTTCAACTTGTGCCTGAACATCCACAAAAACTCACACTCACATAAAAAGAAGCTCAACCTTTTACAAAAATATTCTGGAAGAGTCCTCAAGTTTCGTTCGGTTACGTAGGTCGGCGTCCAGCTTCAGGTGAGACTTTCAGGTGTTGACGTGTGATATTTTTTTCTCTTTTGCTTGGAGTGACTTATGTGAATATTATAATTGTTATTCGTTATCAGGGTCTCTTCTCTGTCCACTTGGATTTGTGGCTTTGTCTGTCTGTATAGTTTTTAGTAGATGTTCGTGTGCCGCGAAACTCGGGCTCAGTCTTTCTCGTTCTCGTTCACTCACTCTCTCTCGCTCTCTTGTTGCTCACGCGGTCTGGTAAAAGTTGTCAGCCTGCATGTTGTTGTGTTTCTGCATGCTGTAGTAACCGCTGTATCTTGAGTCGGGATCTGCGATGCGGAGCATGCGCTGGGAACTGTCCACCTGGACTTTCGTCCCCTTCTGGCAGTCCACATACACCAGCTGGTTATTGAGACACGTGGGCTGCATGACAGAACACAAACACAGTCAGCTATCCTGGATCATGCAAAGTATTTTCTCATACTCATGTGACTTTAGCACAGCCAAATGGTTTCAGGCCAAGAAACAACTCATATAAAACACCAAGGGTATTAAAAGTAGTACGAGCCTAGGGGCACACCAAGGAAGCTTGGCCATGTGGACCACAGTACGGTTCACAATTGAAATCAAAGCAATCAAGCATAATTTGCCAAAGCCTAATTTGTTTGACTAATCATTTCCTCAAGTGTAACTCTTTGCATTTCTTATAATGCATCCAGTTTCAGTAGTAAAATCAACGTCACAATACTATAAGGCATTACTCTTTCTAAAGCTGCTTTGGAACAACATGTATTGTGAAAAGCGCTATACAGACAAATTGAATTAAACTGAGACAACAGCATGAAGTGAATAAAGCTTTTAGGTTTTTTTAAGCAAATAATAAAAGTCGTTACCAAGCTATAACGATACACAGCTGCAGCTGGTACCTACGGTGGTATTGTCTTTGATGACACAAATGTACTGTTATTCAGAGCCAAATAATATGATGTAAAAAGAGACCTGCGGGTAGGGGTTGAATCAAACTCATTTATGGATGAAGCAATTGTACCAAATGTGAAAACACCCTAAAATTGTGTTAAAAAGCTCATGTATTGTGTCTTAGTAATATGATTAAAACTGTGTAGTAAACTGTAACATATAGGCACCTTGGTGGGTGTGCGGTAGCAAGGCACAGGAATCCACTGCTTACGCTGGTTGACCAACAGCAGGGCAGCGATAGTGAGCATCATCATTAGAACAGGCAGTGCCACCCAGGCCCAGTGCAGACCAGCATCCTCACTTGGCAATGGTGTCTTACCATCTAGGTACGGCATCTGAAGACTCCCGAAACCACCTGGAACAACCCACAACACATCTGTTGATACATTTTTCTCCTTTGCTCACAGCTGACAGCAATGAGTCATTGAGGTGATGTAGAACTTTTCAGTACACATCTTTGTCACATGAAATGCAAATATGGCTTGATGGTAAATGGCATGCAAAGCCTCACGCCTAAGTCAGCAATTAAGGCAAATGCCAGAATCTTGTCAGAAAGACACCCACACACATCATTCTTTACTAAAGAAACACAAGGGAAATCAAAAATAAATTACAGATTCCTAGCACAGAAAATCAAACGAAACAAACAGCCTCCTGAAAATCTTTGATGATGATGAAGTTTGATGTAAATTACTTTTTTGAAGGTTAAAAAATGCAGAGGGTACTGATGAAGAATTGTGATTATTTTAGCTTGGACTACAAAATTTCACTGCAAACTCTGAAGTACAAGCACTTTTAATTAAAAGAATAATTAAAAAAAATCAAAGTCAGTCATTAGTTAAGAGCTAAGGCCAGAAACATTCACTACGCAAGGATGCAAACCCACAGGTACGAATACTTGGCAATGCATTCTAAGCGCACAGTCCATTTGTACATACTTAACAAGCATTCTTGCATTATAAACGTAAATATTCAACGTTGCAATTCCTTGATATGTCTGTGCAACTAAACCGAATGTGTTATTCTTCAGGTATCTAGCATGTTGCTATAACAACTTGCCTAGCAAACTGTTGCCCTACCATGAAATTAGCTGACTTGAAAGAGAAAACCAACTATAGAAAACAGTTTACAGTAATGCCCGCTATAGCATGCTTTTCGGCAACACTGAGAATATGTGTAGTTGCGTTGCCTTATGAATTGCATTCTGACACACTTTGGAATGATGCATGAAATCGAGGTTGTGTAGCTCTGTCATGGCAGCAGTCAACTAAAAGAGAAAACTGCATTTTATGCAAATGCACACTATGGCTCTGCCCCAAATCTTAATGAGCTGCCTTGCTGTCTCCTGCCTACATAGGCAGCTGTTTTCTATGGCAGCATACTTACTGAAATGATGCCTCATAAGAGAGCGATTTGGAACACTCTACATAGGCGGCAGCTCCTTGTGTCATTCAAATAGCGCTCGCTACGCGTAGACAGCGCATGCGAGACACGACTCGCAACTGATTTCAATAGAGGTGTCGCGACAGGAACAACGCGATACTCTAATGAGCATAAATATGCATAGTACACACATTTTGGGTCAATAGTCAATCTTCTATGACATAAAAAAAATTTTTGTTGATATTTTTCAGTATTGAATGTATTAGAAGTATATTTATAATCCAAATTTCTCTTGCTTGTCCACCATGTTGGATTTATTTTTCTGTCAAGCTTATCACTGTGCATTCTGCGATCGCCTACCCAAGGAAGGACACATACGATGCTACCTTAAAATTTGTCCAAAGCGAGGTTATCTTATGAGGCAGCATAATTTAGATACCTACGTTTTGGAACAGCCTTCGTGTCGGGAGTGCGCCTATTATTAGCCTTAAAATGCTGCCTCTGGAGGAAGGTTTTGGAACAGACCCTATAGCACCCCTTGTGGCAATTCTGAGAATGCAACGCATACTTGCATTTAATTATGAATTGCGTACTGACACATCATTTCAGAACACAATGACATGTGAAATCGAGCTTGCGTAACCCCACCATTCAAGTCGACAGTAGTTGACTTGAAAGAGAAAACTGACTATAAAAACAGTTTACAGTAATACTCGCTATAGAGCGGAAGTAAAAATCCCATTAATTTCTTCCAGACAAATTTTATTTTCAACACTAACTTATAAACATTTGAAGACAGACCTACCGTGAGCTCTGATGTTGTTCATCAATTGTATATGTTTCTGTTGAAGCCATATGTCTGCGTTACTTCAACTTCAATGTTTAAAAATCATCTTTAATAGCAGAATTCCTGTTAAACAACTACATTACCCATGGTACAGCAGAGAAAGGTCCAATAATCAGAGAACCGAAGCCAACAAAGCCTGTGAAATAAGCTCGGAAGCGACCGCCCACTCCCATGACGCACTGTGAATGACGCAGAGTCGGTCTCCCTGCACTCTCAAAATACTTATACTATATATACACTATATTTTTTCTATACCTATAATCAACAACCAAAAATCAATAGTTGTATAGTATATTTCCATAGATTTATATTCGATTACCTCATTCGCAATGCTTCATGGGATTGTAGTCTGTGCCCTCATGAAAGATGGTGAGTACACAGACTTGTACCTTTGCCTTTTTGTCGGATTTTCACATACTTTTTTTGCCTTAAAACAAAGTCTGTAATGTTGAGATTCACCTCGGAGCTGGCTATTTTGTTTTGTTCTATACAACTCTTTAATGGAGGATTTTATGGAAGTCTATGGAAGAAATGAATGGGAAAAATACTTCCAGAACCAAGGCGGCTGAAAAAGTGGGCGGGCACTGTTGCGCTCTATAGCACACTTCTCGGCAACGCTGAGCATATGTGTAATTGCGTTGCATTATGAATTGCATTATGACACATTTTGGAACACAATGATGCATGAAATCGAGCTTGTGTACCTCCGTCATGACAGTAGTTTACACAAAAGAGAAAACTGACCATAGAAGAAGAAATTTTATGCTAATGTAAACTATAGCACTCCTTGTGGCAATACTGAGAATGCAACGCATACTTGCGTTCATTATGAATTGCATTCTGACCCATAATTTTGGAATACAATGACACTTGAAATCAAGCTTGTGTAGCTCCGCCATGACATTAGTAGTCCTGAAAGAGAAAACTGACGATAGAAGTCAATTTACACTAAAAGCGCCCCCTTGCAGCAATGCTGAGAATGCAACACATACTTGAGCAACACATACTTGAGAATGCAATTATAAATTGCATTCTGACGAAAGAGAAAACTGACCGTAGAAGTAGAAATGTTATGCTTATGCCCACTATAGCACCTCTTGTGACAATGCTGAGAATGCAACACGTAATAGCGTTTCATTATGAATTGCGTTCCAACACATTTCAGAATGCAACGACGTGTGAAATAACTCTTGAACTTGTACCTCTGAACTGTGGCATGATATCATTTTCACTGTGAGTGGGCCAGTCCGGTTGATGTCTCTGCTTGTCTCCACGCTGGTCTGTCTTCTCGATGGGCACGTTTGTGGGTGCGTAAGTCTCTATAATTAAAACATCATAGAAGCATTGAGACAATGACAGAAAGAGAGACAGATTGAGACAAAGAGTGTGTTAAGAGTTACAGAGGAATACACACGTGAAAGCACATACATGCAAATTGTAACTACAATAAGAGGAATTGAGAAGTGCCCACTCGGAATAAACAAGAATCGAGTAAGTGTGAAATTGTGGGCTGCAGGCTAATAAAAATCTTGTCTTCAGAGCTGCGTCTTTGACTGGTAAAGGACCAAAGTGTGAATGATTGCCTAGAGCGCACATAACACCACTCCAAACCCCCTCATTGACCCAGAGCCAAGTGACACAGCAATAAAGAGGGCCATGATCAATGGCATTATCTCCCAAATGCAAAGAGAGCTAATTTAGCTTTGGTTCAGCTTCGACTTAATCAATCCTTTTAAATGATTCATCTCAACGAGTCCGTATTTAGACGAAAGACCCATTCAATTAGAGAGGAGGTTCTAAGTAAACACTGCTTCATGAGAGACAGAAAGAGAAAGAGAGAAAAAGAGATTAAGAGAGAGTGAGAATAAGAGAAAGAGAAGAGAGAGAGAGAGAGAGAGAGACGTGTGACAGAACTAAACACAGCACAGCTGCAGGGTATGTGGTGCAGAGATATACTACAGATTATTTAAGTCATTGCAATCTTCGTTTTAGAGGTCACTAGTTCTTAAACGTAATCCTCTATCACGCCTACTCATGCCAAGTTTTCATTCTTCAAAAACAACATGAAACGGTATTTAAAACTTTTTTAACTTCTGCAATGTAATGTATTTCTGAGTGAAACAGAATATTCAACAGCAAAATAATGTAGGGCGGGACTTTACTTTATTCATAAGAATTTGATTGGAAATGACCAAAGATAATATTTGTTAATTATTTTAACCCACCTATGAGGCCTTGATTATGTCAGCAGAGAAAAAAATAAGTAATTTCAGAGGCGGATAAATTTACATTTTGATCAAAGATTATGAAAACTTTTGTCTTTAAAGTCAACATGAAAAGGCATTCGCAACCTACTTTACTTGCATAATGTGACGTATTTACGAGCGACACAAAGTATTTAACAAGAAAAAACTGTAGGGATTGTAAAAAGAAGTGTCTATATGAAAGGGTGGATGGAGGGGAGGAGTTAAAAGAGGGAAAAGGAAAGTCGTTTCAGAGCCAGAGCAAGTTATTACATTTTGATGAAAGCAGGGCCATTTCTAGCTATAAGCAGTATATATAGAGCCACCGGGGGCCCCGCAAAGCAAGGTAGTTTTATTTTTATTTTTTTTGTATTATTAAAGTTCACCCAAAAATGAAAATTCTCTCATTTACTCACCCTCATGCCATCCCAGATGTATATGACTTCCTTTCTTCAGCAGAACACATTTGAAGAAAAATAGAAAATGCTCCAAAATGCACAGACAATCAGCATTAACATCATCCATACGACTCCAGTGGTTAAACGAATGTCTTATAAAGCGATACGATCACTTTTGGTGTGAAAAATATCAATATTTAAGTACTTTTTAACTATAAATCATTGTGTCCGATAAGCAGCGGTATGCGCGTTCACGGAGGGCTGAGGTCACACGGTCTCCTCGTCAGAGTACTCAGGTTAAAATAAATATGGCTGTGCAAACTCTTATATCTCCTCTTCTCTTAAATCAAAATCTCCTGACATCTTTGTTTAAATTTGCTTCAATTTGTTTATGGCGTTCCGTCTGTACAGCGTTCCTCCTACTCAGTTATAAACAGTGCTGCTATTCCGGGTGTGCCGCGCATGCGTCAGTTCTCGCATGAACATGCCAACGGCAATACGTCACACGAGAGGCTGCATGACCTCAGCCCACTTGTGAGCGTGCATACTGCTGCTTAACGGAAGCAATTATTTATAGTTAAAAAGTACTTAAATACTGATCTTTTCACACCAAAAGTGATCGTATCGCTTTATAAGATTCATTTAATCACTGGAGTCGTATGGATGACGTTAATGCTGACTGTCTGTGCTTTTTGGAGCATCAAAAGTCATGTTACTGTCCTCTTCCATTATAAGGATCTACTGAGCTGAAATATTTTTATATTTTTCTTCAAATGTGTTCTGCTGAAGAAAGGAAATCATATTCATCTGGGAGGGTGAGTAAATGATGAAAGAATTTTCCTTTTTGGTTGAACTAGTCAAGTCAGAGAGTTGCAAGGAGAGAGTTGTAGCTAGATGTGACAGGGGCTCAGCATGCTCAAAGTGTTTTTCATCATCATGAAGCTCACCTACAACTCGGGAGCAGAAAAAAGAAAAAGGAAGAGGAGTAGAAATGATTGTAAGCAAGCTACCTGGCTAGATGGTGTTTGTTTGTTGTCATGCATTAAATTGCAACAATTAGTTGGCTAACATTTTGCAGCTGTGTCCTGTTTTTCAAAGCCACATGTTTTCAGAGATTTCTGCTAACTATGTAACTAAGGTGTAGAAAACAGACAGTGTAGCTAGCCAAGATTAGCTCACAGACTTGATGCTATCTCTGTTTCAGTTAGTAAGATAGCTAGCTGGCGGTAGTTGCAGCACCAAATGTGTCTTATCTGCATTATTTTCAGGTGCCATATTGAAATCTAACAATAATTTTAAATACTATCCAAATAAGATTTCGCTTAGAGCCCAGGGTTTTCACCAATTAATTGTTCACAATAATACCGTGGATTAATTAGTGGATTCCACAATTAAGAAAGTGTTTTTAAAAAGTATATAGGGTATATTTTCATTTTTTGTTGACTTTAAAAAATCATACACTACGGAATTATGCACAATAAGACCAGGAACATTTATTAAGAATGCAAATGTGTTTTGATTTCATGTTGTCTTTCGTAAACACACATTTATAATACAGTACTTATAATAAGGACACTTATTGAAAAATGCTAGGGTGGATGCTTAGTCACGGATCTAAATGAAAGTGGTTTAGACAAGGGGTATTCCATTAAAATTCCAAGAGGTCTGGTCTCTACATTTCCTTCCCAGCAAAGGTCCGGATAATATACATGGTGTCAGTAGTCATATGGCAATGAAATTATGTAATATATGTATTTTTAATAGTTTTTATAACTTATCACATTGGCAGCAATAGTACTTTGTAAAGAAATAAAAACTAAATCTTAAACAGTCAAAATAGTCTCTTCAAAACTGGGCAGGGATGAAGACATTGTGGGCCCAATGTAGTGGGGTCTGAGGGATCTTCTATCAAAGGATTAATATATTTCATCAAGACCAAGACAAGGGCACTTGGATATGAATATTAAAAGACAAGATCAACAGTTCGTTTTGAAGCTGAATGACAGCAGTCCAGTTTTTGTGTTTATTTATACATTCAGAATATACTGTATAGTATGTGTATGGGACATAGTAGGCCTTTCGACGGATAAAAAATACTGTATGGGGGCGTATACATGTATGATTACACAATTACTTAGCCACATGTCAGAAAACTACCACAAAGATTTAGATCTCGGTCTGGACTGAAGTGTCCTGCGGTCCGGATCTGGACCGGAGTCCGCCTACTGAGTACCCCTGGTTTAGACCCTTTTTTAAAACAATTTCTTTTTTGAGTTTAGTTAAGTGTCTAATTTTTTTAACAGTAGTCCAACACAAGCAAGATAAACCAGAGCTTTTGTGTTTTACCACACAAGTTAACTTTCTGCAGTTTATTACTCTGCAATCAGCTGATGTCATCACTATTTGAAAGGGGCTGTATTGTGAATGCACAGCATGTAACTCCTGACCTGGACACATAGGGCAGCAGCTGCCCTCTACTGTGACTGGCTGATGGCAGGGTAAAGCAGGGCAGCTGACAGTCGAGCAGAGGGTCTGGCCTTGCAGGCAGTAGCAGTGAGTGCAGCTGTCAATGTCCCATCGCTCCTCGTCCATGTACGTCTTTCCATTGAAATGACACACAGCGCTCGGTGTGGCTTCTGGTGAAGAGGTGGGAGAATCACTCAGTGATAACCGTATCATAAACACCAACTTATAATCAGATGGCAGCAGGACAACAAGACAGCAAGATTGATTTTCAATACAAATAACCTGAATATGTAATTTTCTCTTTCAGTAGCCACTTCCATACATGAAACCTGTTATATTGGCATAAAATTGATACGACATTCACAAAAGCAACGGCTTTCAATGTTTTATTTATGTATTGCTATGATTCACGCACACCCACCAGAATCCCGTTAAAGTGACTAGACAAGGAATAGTTCACCTGAAAATGAAAATTCTCTCATCATTTACAATCCAGTGTTTCAATCCATATATTCAGAAGCGATATAATAGGTTTGGGTGAGAAACAGATAAATATTTAAGTCCTTTTTTTACTGTAAATCTCCACTTTCACTTTATGAAAGTGAAAATGAAGATTTATAGTAGAAAAGAATTGAAATATTGATCTGTTTCTCACTCAAAGGGATTACATCACTTCAGAAGACATATACTTAAACACTGGATTCATATGGATTTTATGATGTCTTTATGTGATTTTTGGAGCTTTAAAGGTTTGGTCACCATTCACTTGCATTGTATGGACCTACAGAGCTGAAATATTCTTCCAAAATCTTTGTTTGTGTTCAGCAGAAGACAGAAAGTCATACACATCTGGGATGGCATGATGGTGAGCAAACGATGAACTATCCCTTTAACCCTCTTGGGTCGACGGACGCGCCGGCGCGTCCTGCTGGATTTTTTCTGCATAACAGCGGAAACAACTTAAAATACTCCATCATTTTTGGGCATATAGATAAGTGTAAGACATCATTAGAAACCATAAAGGGTCTACTTTTATTTGTGTACACTCACAATAACAAAACCTTGTGCTTTTGTAAAATAAAGAAAATAAACAGGGTGCGCTTTCAGCCGTCTCTGTCTCCACGAGCATCTTTCTGAGACACGTCACAAAAATGAACTGAAACTCCGCGAATACATATCACACAAACATGAAACATATGTCTAAAGAAAGCTTAAAATGTCTTAAAATTCAAATTTAAAACAAATATTCTCCTGCAATGTAATCTGTATGAAACAAAGCGATGTACAGTTTCTCCTGGCTCAGCTAATTATCTCTAATGAGATCACACCCACCAGCAGAGCGCGCTATTCATCCGGTAATGTGCTGAGGCGATCAGTGCAAATGGTAAACGCCCCCAACAATGCCTTAAAAAACATCAAGTTCATCATCAGATTCATTCACTTTCCTGCGCATTTGGAAGATGGCACGCTACACAGGTGAGGAAGCTCTAAAGATGGTCCTGGATAGTGATGAAGAGTTCACATTTTCCTCAGAAGAAGAGTGGGAATCCAACGAGGAGCGTTTGCATTTTGAAGAGCGTCTTGATCCAGCCGAGGATACAATTTCAGATGAGTAAGTCATTTAGTTTTAATTACATTAGTTGACATGCTATTTTATATAAACATGTACATATTTTACTAGTTGGACTATTTCCAGACTTGCCAGCCAGGATTCAGAGTATTGACATTTGAAATATGTCCTAATAGGCAAGTTTTAGTTACATTTAAATGTTGTTTCGGCTAAAGCAGGTATTTAAATTGTATGCTGTATGATAAAAATATGATATGTAATATGATATAAAAATAATATGAATGTTTAGATTATATTTTAACTAGTGTTTATGCTGCCTTACTATCATCAACGAAGCTTGTGCTTGCAAATATCTGTTCGGGTGTAAATGTGTAAAATGTGCTGTAAATATGCCCATATTAGAAAATCAGCATATTAGAATGATTTCTGAAGGATCGTGTGACACTGAAGACTGCAGTAATGATGCTGAAAATTCAGCTTTGATCAAAGGAATAAATTGCATTTGACAATATATTCAAATAGAAAAATTATTTTAAATTGTAAAAATATTTTACAATATCACTGTTTTTGCTGTATTTTGGATCAAATAAATGTAGCCTTGGTGAGCAGAAGAGACTTCGTTTAAAAACATTAAAAAATCTTACTGATCTAAAACTTTTAAACGGTAGTGTTGGTCTAAAGTTTTAAGTAAAGTCTTTATGTAAAGAAAATGTATAGTCAGATTACTTCTTTTAACTTAAACTTGATTTTGTGAATAAGCTACAAACAATACATTCAATCATTAAGTCTCCTCACATTCATTCTCTCTCAGGGGAGGGGTCTTTGTCTCCTCAGGTGTAAATCACATCAATATTCATGATCATCCACGCCTCCTCGCATATGGCCTTTCTAACACTAAAAGTGTCTTAAAAAAGTTAAATGACTATATTGTTTTGTATGAATGAGTGATCAGGATGGTTTTCACATCATTTTTGTAGCAAAAACTCTAGGCTACAAGATCCAGTTCTCAAAAGTCTTGTGAACAAATGTTTAGTATGTGTTATATGGCCTTATTTCAGTGACTCAAAATTTTTGTTTTTTCAAAAACCACGCATAAACGTTATTTTCTCAAAAATACAAACATGTACATACATGTTGTTCACATATTATTGTAGCCCCGGTTGTAGCCATTAATATGTTTTTAAGCAACTGAAAAAAGCACAAATGTCAAGGCATGTCAAAACTTCTCCAGGGCCCAAAACACCCTCAGACCCCAGAGGGTTAAGCTGTCAGATTGACAAAGCCAATTCGTCAACAGTATAACCTCTAAACTGAAAGAAGTATGTTACATTTATTCCAATGGCAAAGGCTGTATGTGATAAAGTGCCTAGTTTGTGCAAACACGTTTAACCTTTCACTTTTGCTACACTCTGCTTAATGATAAAGAATGACTATAAAACAGTGATGCAGTGTGGTATCCAGACATCTCCATTCATGTTAACCCTTTAGCAGCACAAACCTAGACAGTAGGGGCAGCACTGGCCCTTCCTGAGCACGGGTCGGGCGCAGTTGACGGGTGGGCAGGACTCAGAGAAGCAACTGATGGCTCCATCCAGACAGACACAGCTGGAGCAGACATTGGGCTTCCAGGACTCAGCGGCCAGGAAGATATCACCATCCTCATTCCTACAGTAACTGGGCATACTGTCATTACTGGGCATCTGAGGAGTGACAGGATCATCTGAAGGGAGTACATAGAAAATAATTTATTTACAGTGAAATCATTACCTCAATGTCGATGGGTAAATGTAAAAAAATAAATAAATAAAATAAAAATAAAAAAAAGTTAAAACTAAACAGTTGATGACTTGATTGATTATTGGTTGATAATTGATTCATAGTCAGTACTGACGACATTGATTGCCAGTCAGATGATGATGGTTTAAACTAACCATTGACACTTATTCCTTGCATTCAAGCTTTAGCCCATTTTAGCTCTGACAGGCCCACCAACAAAAAAATAATTACCAAAATATTATTAACTACAGTCTTAACCAGTCGTTTTAAAGCTTAGAATCTGTACTTTAGAATGCATGTAGGCATTATGACCAAAACTGAACAAGTACACTGAAATTTGCAGACAAATCAGAAGTGTTTCGATAATTTATCGATAATTTTACACTTCACATTATTGAAATCGGTAAAAACACCAGACTGATCAAATAGCCATGTGTCATATATCGCTGGAAATCTCTCAAAGAGCAGAATACAATCAGCCTATTTGTTTTACTCACAGACAAAAAATATAGCACGTAACAGCTAAGTAAATATCTTTGACATATATGTTACACGTAAACAGGTGTTTCTTATAGCCGCGTTTTCACTTATAACTTCACGAAAAATAAACGGAACATAAAATATCACATAGCATTACTTAGAGACGATTATCTTTAAAACAAGCACACACACAACATAATCTGATGCATAGATCATTAGATAATCCACACACAGCACATAATGTGCTATCTAGCTTAAAACACGTTAGCTTTCCTGGATCAGATGACTTCTGCGGTAATGATGTAGTACATTGTACAGTGTCATGGAATGCTAAATCAATCGTATTAGGGTCTAGATAGCTGCAACCAGAGGTGGAAGTAATCCAAATATGGGCACAGAGGATCGTTCACTCTAATACATATGGCCACCAGAAGATGGCATCAAGTACATGACTCAGTGATGGCTCAAATGACACAGAATAGAACTGAATGAGATCTCGTTACTCATGCCTGCATGTTTTGGAGAGAAAGCATACCTTTAGTCATTGTTGTATTTTCACATAATGTAATTAGTTCTTATGTACAATTATTATGTTTTATTTGTTAGGAGAGGCTTTTGGACACTTGGATACATTTTTGAACACTAGGATAAATAATTTTTGTAATGCTCTAACTTTTAATTGCTTTGTCATATCAACACAAAATTTTACTCAGTTACAGGTGACATGATTAAAAAAAAAAAAAAAAGTTTTTCGGAGCTACCTTATTTACACCCTGAGAAAAAAAGTACATTTTTGGCTCAAGTATTTTTTTTATTTTTCATAAAACATTTTTTTTTAATTCTTTAAAATAATACCAAACACTTGACCCTCCTTTTTTATTTTGTCCAGTTATAAGCCTTTAATTTCGGTATGCCACTGAAACAGTAAATCTTTAAAAACACCAACCAGAGCTTAAAGATTTAACTTAAATGGTTAACTTAAATTGTGCACTAAGTTTATGAAAATGTTTTCCCATGGTCAGTAGCAGTTCTAGCTTGTAAGGCACCCTGGGCTGCAACTGCACATCACCCATGCCTAAATCCGCCACTGCCCATGGTTATCATGAGGCTGTATTTGCTCCACACTACAATGTGTGAGTGAGAAAGTTTCTTACGTGGCTTCTCATCCTCTGACTAAACCAAAAAAATGTCTACACATTTCATTTGACTAAAATACAAATTACTTCAACACATAAATATTCATTACAACACAAACAATCTCAGCTAGACACATATCTTCATTTTTTCATTTCATTTAGAAAGCTGAAACTCATTTCAGAGGGCATGAGAACATTTTGAAGAGCCAAGGAAGTTTGTTATCAGTTGAGTAGCTGGAACATTTTCTGAAGTGTGCATCCATTCTATTCCTGTCATATCTAGCTCTCAGTGTTGATCATGTACTGCTAAGCCCATGCACTATTCATCATTACCCCCTAAATGCAGCATTATGCACATTCAAATGTAGTTAACTTTCCTCCTGTCACAGTTTTGCAAGGTGTCTCATGCCTTTACACTCTAAAGGTTTTAACAAAAATGCATCTTTTAAAAAAATTATGCTTTTGTGTCTCCCTTGATTCTGCTTGTACATGATCCAAATATCACAGCTACCTCGACTCGTTTTTGGTAATTTACAGCACGCTTGTGGACTCAATATTTACGTATATCTGTACTTTCGTAATATCTCTTGTTGACAACTCACCTGGACAGTGAGGGCAGCAGGAATCCTGTGTTCTGATTGGACTATGGCAGAGCAGGGGCGGACACACCTCCGTCTCACAGAGAACACGGCCGCTGTGGCAGGTGCATTGAGTGCAGGAATCAATGTTCCATGTCTCGCCCTCTACAAAGTACTCTCCACCCGGAGCCAAACACACAGATGCCTCGCTAAGCTCTGGCTTATGAGAACTGGACTCTTCTGAAAGAATAAGTGGAGCATTAATGCAATGCTGGGAAGAGATTTTTACCTCTATGCTGAAAAACACTGTGTACTCAAAAGTTTTTTTGTTGTTAAAAAAGTTTTGGGGTGAATCTTACAAAAACATATCTGAGACATATTTTTCTCCCAATTTTTAAAAAAGAGAAAAGAAAAAGAAAATGAAGCCTATTTTTGATCATTAAAATTGTTTGTTTTATGACTATTTTCATGACAAGCATATTTGCCCATAAAATCTCATTACCGTAATGCATCTGTTTTGCATTTGTGTGTGTTTTTTTTATTCATATTATTCTTAATGGCAATATTAATGGTAATATTTACTGTATTAAAGAAAAAACACTGCATTAAAATATTTTTTCTAATTCAATGAATATTAATGAATTCAACAAGACAGTACTACCACAATGTATCAATAATTTACAATTTAAATAATATATCATAATTTTTTTCACAATTAAGTAATGAGAAGGAGATTTTTTTTTGCATTATGGTAATGACAATATTGATCTGTTTTTTGCCCACACCTATCATATCACTTCTGAAAATATGGATTTAACCACTGGAGTCATAAGGATTAAATTTATGCTGCCTTTATGTGATTTTTGGAGCTTCAAAAGTCTGGTCAACATTCACTTGCATTGTAAGGACCAACAGAGCTGAGTTATTCTTCTAAAAATCTTTGTTTGTGTTCAGCAAAAGAAATAAAGTCATACACATCTGGGATAGCATGATCTAGGGTGAGTAAATGATGAGAGAATTTTCATTTTTGGGTGAACTATCCCTTTAAGGATCCACAAATCATGAGCTTCTTTACATATTATGAGGTGCTGACTTACCTGGGCAGGTGGGGCAACAGTGGCCAGTTCGGATTGTGGGATTGTCACAGGGGGGCAAAGGGCAAGAAATGAGGGCACACATTTCTCTCCCAGCATGGCAGTAACAGTCCCTACAGCCGTCGTGCCAGCTCTGCCCATTCTCATGCCTTCGGCCGTCCATAGACAGACAGGAGCCCAGTTTCACTGGAGGAGCCACAGAGGATGAGCTCTGATCTACACAGAGAAACATATGAAAGAACATTAAAAACATCATCTCAATCCCTGCCTTTACATACCTTACAAAAAGTACTGTGGCAGGACCATAGTACAGTGATCACAGGGAAAAGATTTAGTTCTTTCATAGCTCTGGAGACGTAATGAGTTTTCATTCCATGTTTCACTAAGAAATTAGTCTCAGATGTTTCATATGGAATGGCATCAGAAGGTAATACCATGGTACTTTAATAAATTTCATCCAGGAGACTGAACGATATTCATAAAACATGGTATTTACCTAGTACTTCAACTTTAAAAAATACCATGGTATTATCATGGTACATGTCTTAACGCTTAGATCAGTACCATGGAATATTTTTATTAGTGACTTTTAACTTAGCACAGACATATGATTTGTTTTATGATTTATGCAGAGCACAATTCAAACTTCTTTGAAGGATGTTTCATTGTAGACACAGAATTTTGTTTCTGAGAGATACTTTGGCATATTAAACGAAACATGGAAGCCAGAGGATTCTGAATCATTTCAACATTTACATTCCAGACATTTGACCTCTTCAGTGAGACATTTTCACCGGTTGTTCCTCCGCAGACAGTGTGAAATGACAAAATATGCAAGCATTGCCTCACATCCTCCAAAGCCCTGAGCACAAAACATTCTCAAATCTCATTCTATCTGCCAAGAGCGTCACCTCTCACCGCCTCTTCATAACAGCAGCAAGGCCCCAGCCAGGCCCCAGTCAATATCTTCAACCATTTCACATTGATTAAAATTCTGTCTGGCTGATCTAAGGAGGATGCACACTTTCACAAATTCAACGCGAGGTAGATTAAAAAAGGTATTTTTCTCGCTCTCCCCTCTCATTAAACGGCCAGAGATTGTGAATATTTCACGTGCCAGCTTCATTATTGAGGCCGAATCAAATGGGAACACAAGAGGCATATGAATAATGGAGGGGTGTGAGTAACTGTGGGCTGGCTTTTGTGTACAACAGGTGGCTCTCAGAATAAATGGGAAATATGGGGAGGGGGGATGAGTCATGCTTGAGACCCTGTGAATATGAGGCTCAGCAATCTTCTTTGTGCACTCTCAGAAAATACTGCACATGGCTCGCACTTTAACACTTTCAGTAAATTAAAGAAATAACACCTTAGCATATCGATCTAGCTGTAAGAGGCCGAAGGTAGCACTCCATAACCAAAGTAATCAACTTTTCTTTCTTTCTTTCTTTCTTTCTTTCTTTCTTTCTTTCATTATATTGATTTTATTTTAATAAAACTGATTTTTTTTTTATTTGATTTAATTTTGAATGTTCTAAATGCATAAAAGATTCTGATCTGTGATAGATGTCTATCCACCTTATTCCTACACCCCGTGATGCTTTGTGCAAAATGTGGGAGGTACTTCCGCTAAGAAGTAAACACAGTTGTAGTTGCATCGTATGTTCATAAATATTTCCGTTGCGGTGTTGATCATTCATTCATACTTCTAGATGTGTGAGCACAGCCTGACGGAGCTTAATAAGGACAATATTCGGACTAGGGCTGCAACTAACGATTATTTTGATAATTGATTAATCTAACGATTATTAGAATGATTATTCGACTATTCGACGATTATTGCAATGATTAATCTTTAGCTCTTAACTGATTATTCAGCTTGTGCCCGACTTAAAAGCATGCTTACTAACAATAAAGAGGACAAAATCATTAATTAAAAATACCCGAATTACTGAATTAAAAGGAAAAAATACTTTTTATTAAGTTTAATTTAGTAAAGAAATTTACTGCAAAAAATCCTATTGTTATCAAGTGTTTTTGTCTTGTTTTCCATTTAAAATTGTCTAAAAATCCTTAAAACAATATACATTTATTTGAGAAGCAGCATATAATATATTTAGATTTGCTTTAAGAGAAGGAAATAAATGCATTTTGACAGGAAAATAAGTATATTTGGAGTCAAATTTCAGCCCTTTCAAAATCGAAAAACTGCAAAAAATTATGCGATTAATCGTGATTAACTAGGAAAATTATGCAATGAATCACAATTAAAAATCTGAATTGACTGACAACACTAAATAATGATAATAATGAAGCATAACAAAAAATTATTTGTCTGGTAATATGTTTTGTTTCTGACACGACAAAGCAACAAGCAATAAAAGCCATTTCGACCAGAAAGACTCGCAGTAAATAAGAACTGACGTGAATATAGTGATAGAATAGTTTCCCTTGGTGTAAGCACTCGGATTCTTGCTTGAACCGTCAGATCCTGCCGGAAGACGATACCGGCAGGGTAGAGGAGCTTCTCAGGAGGACAGGAACTAAACCTGTGGTGATGGGGTGGTGGGGGGTGAAAGCAAACAGCAGTTTAATGAGTGATGAGAGAGGTTGGAATATAATTGGATGAGACGCTTGAATTTAATAAATGATGAAATGCCACTGTGAGTCTTCCTGACAGAACTACAGCTTACGCTTCCATTTCTTCCATGATGGCCTTTGTTATTGCCCTAACCAGCTGCAAAAATACGAAAAACTATAAGACATTGTGTCATTCTCTTAGTTCTATTTCTATTTTTTTGTGCTGAGTAGTTCTGTAAGCAGTGAAATCTCATTGGTCCAAAATCCTGGTCCACATAGCTGTATATTAAACATAAAATATGTTCTAATTGGCTTTTAATTTACTGTGTTGTATAGCAGTTTTGCTTTAAATTCTTTCAGTATGGACAGACAAATTACTTGTCACTAGAAACTTTGCATTGCCCTTGATAAGGACATAGTGTAACAGGTCACTGGTATATCAGATACTTTACAGTGGGTTAAAATCTGGCTCATCCATTCAAAATTCAAAGTAGGGACTATCTGTTTAAAATTTAAAATTGAATAAAGTCAAGCTGTTGGTTTATCAAAAATATTAAATCAGTAATTTTAACAAAAAATGTAAAGAACAGGCTTACCTCTGCACTGACAAATCAGACAGCCCAACTCATCATGCTGGAAGCCCATTGGACATGTCTTGTCACATGGCAGCTCAGGGCATTTCTTGCAACGACAGGTGTCACAGCCATGCTTGTTCTTACTGATAAGAGAAAAAGAGAGAGAGAGGGAGGGAAAACAAGAGCGATTAAAAGAGACATACAGTATAATTACTTTTTTTTTATATTTTCCCATGAAAAGTTTTGCTGCCACGATTCCAGGATGACATTGCTTTACATTAGCTAAGGTGTTTTGAGTGGTTTTAGTGCATTGCTAGGTGGTTGCTAGGATATTCAGGGAGGTTACTAGGTGACTGCTTGCTGGACCATATCAGAAAAGCCAATTTTTTGCCCCCTAGATATTGCTCAGGTCTTTTCTTCAAGTCTATGGGATTCTTTGGCCCAGTTTACCATCCACCAGGCAAAAATTGTACATCAGACTGCTTAGAAAAGTAAAAGCACACCTATTCATAGCACAAACAGTGCAGGACGAGTTACATGCCAAACTTTGTTCAAACCTCTAACCCTAAGTGTGAGCAATAGTAATAGTGCTTGCCTTAGCAATACTACTAATAAACATTTTTGTTAATTAATTTTGATACAGAGACTGCTTCAAAGTGCTTTACAGAGAAATTGTGTGTAAACGCTGTGTAAAAGACAACTGATATTAGAATAACGCTACGTTCAATGTCAAAATGTCAAAACCCTAATTCCGTAAAGAGCCAGTACACTCTCTCAAGCAGCCATTCATGCCAAACCAATGCTTTTGTATTGTGCTAGCATTACACACCAGGTGCCAATGACATGGTCCTATGCCATTAGTTAACACTGTAACAAAAAGAGAGAGGGGGCGAGTGACAGAAAGTCAGAAAGTGGAGAAAAAGAAAGAGACTTTGTTGACCTTAGAGTCCTGTCAACAGATGGCACATTAAAGACAACAACCAATCAAAATGCTCCCTGATGGCAAAGGGTACAAACTTTGGCCATAGTCCCGACTGCCCATCACATACACACAAGCTTGTCCCCATCCCTCATCTCTATTTCCACTCTTATCTTCTGAATAATAGGGCTGGGAAGCAGCCATGTGCACTACATATTTGGTTTGGCAATAAGAAGCTATCAGGTATGATGTCAGCAGTGTGGAATATCAATATTCTTTGTGCAGATTGTGGAGGGAGCCAGCTCTAAGAGGCATGTATTATTCAGGCCACGAGTCTGAACCTCGGTCATAACATTGAGAGGGCATAAATAGAAATCTAAAATTAGAATCTCAGATGCAAGCATTTGCACTTGTGTGCTCATTCATGATGGCAGAATTGAGGTGAGGAGAAACAACGAGGAGCCATGGGCCAAGCTGTGATAATAAAGACTTGTCTTTACTCAACCACACCTGAGGAGATGTTTGTGATAGGAGACTATAGAGATGTGGAGCAAGCTGAAGCTGCCTTCTTGTTCTCTGCACTTTTTGTAATGGTTAGCCTTTCGGTCATAATCCCAGCTTTAAGAGGAGATCTGTAATGCTGCCCTGCAGATCTGGTAAAAACTGAGTTTGTTATACTGTAGAAAGGCTATGTTATCAGGGTTACTTTTTAAAAACATTCCCAAATGTTTACCCATGGGCAGGCCAAGACAAAGTTTTCTCACATTTTCAGCACAAAATTTTAGGGAAGATCTGTAGAATTTTGCTAAATGGATTTAAATTAAGAAAGGTAAAAGGTGTTAAAGACCCCATGGGAAGTCTCAACATATTTAAGGGCTTGTCCATTTTTCACAAATAGTGAATATGCTTTAGTAATTTTACACCCATGAACCATTATTTGGTACTTGCTAGTCAATTGCAGGTAGTATTAGGAAATGGACATTCTCATTTTAGAGAGCATTTGATTGGACAAAAATCTGCGTAGTGCAAGATGAGTCATCAATATTTTTGGTCAGTTTTCCCATAACAAAAATATATATTTTTCAGTTTATTTTTTCAACTTTTAGAAGTACACTAGCCATGGCTGGCCAGTGGGTTTGTGGGGCCAAATGAGAAATCATGAAAATGGGCCACCCGGTGTGAAAATTTTACAAAATACAAATTGTCAAAATTGGTGGTAGTCTGCATCAATACTCGCTGAGCTACCCAGGCCCCCCCATTAATAAAGTTTTTAATTCCATTTACTGTTTCATTGTCATGTAAAAGTGGCAAAAACAATATGAAACAAAAAACAAAACAGAAAGCGAAGCAAAACAAAACAAAATAAAACAAAACAAACCAAACCAAAACAGAAAACGAAATGAAACAAAGCAAAACAAAAACACTATAGTTGGCATTTGCGCATAATATGGAATAGTATAATTTTAGCAATGGGCACTTGTTGCACATTTGTAGCCCATTACTAAAGTTTTGAAATCCATTTACTGTTTCATTGTCATGTAAAAGTGGCATAACAATAAACAAGAGCATGCAGTTAGTGAGAAACAAAAACCAAAACAAAAAACCAATATGAAACAAAAAACAAGACAGAAAGCGAAGCAAGCAAAGCAAAACAAAAAACAAAACAAAACAGAAAATGAAACAAAGCAATTGGCATAAGCGCATAATATGGAATAGTATAATTTTAGCACTGGGCACTTGTGGCACATTTGTAGCCCATTAATAAAGTTTTTAATTCAATTTACTGTTTACTAAGTCTCGTTGGATGGAGTAAAAGAGTTTGTTCTCCTGTCTCATCTTCATGCAACGCAAGGTGTCTCTTTAACCTGCTGACTGCACAGCTCCACAGAAGTTTTTACAAATTGGTTTGGCGATCTGCCTGTGTAATTGGAGCAGTTTTTCTTCAGATGTGGAAAAGCAGTGTTTATTTGCAGCAGCATCGAGACATAGTGTTGAGCAGATTAGGCTTTCAGCTTCGCTATCGCAACTCATCCTTTACAAGGCGCAATCAGATGCGTTGATCTGAGCTGGCCCTAATTAGCTGTCAGCTTCATACTTGCAGCCGAACACAAACGAGCAATGCTTAGAGTAAGGGATCATTTTGTCATTCACAATTTCTGTAGACCTTGTGATGAACTGTGCGGGAGTTGCTTCGGTTTGAAAACAAACAGCTTCTCACTGTCCTGATAGATTTGGTATATCATTGGGGAATCAATGACACAATATTAAGCATAAGAAATGTTTGAAAGTAATAAATGACATCTGCAAAGTGGAGATATAGGAGGAATTAGGATGTTTTTTTACACGAATCCTAACAGCTAATCACTATATATGATCGATTTTAAAATAGATTTCATAAATGACTAACAAACATATCATTTAGTTGACACTTTTATCCAAAACACCTGCAAAGGGTGCAAAGGTCGTCCCTTCTGGGGTTTGAAAGCTAACTTATAGTTTTAACCACTACACGACATCACACCAATTTGAACTAAAAATAGTTCACCCAATAATGAAAATGTTGCTATTATTTACTCACCCTCATGATGTTACAAACCTGTATGACTATGCTCTTCCGTGGAACACAAATTAGATTTTAAGGGTTTGGAGGAGGGGAAGATTTTCAACGAATAATGGCTAGGGGGCCTGGGTAGCTCAGCGAGAATTGACACTGACTCGTCATAAGTTCGAATCCAGGGTGTGCTGAGTGACTCCAGCCAGGTCTCCTAAGCAACCAAATTGGCCCGGTTGCTAGGGAGGGTAGAGTCTCATGGGGTAACCTCCTCGTGGTCACGATGAGTGGTTCTCGCTCTCAATGGGGCACGTGGTAAGTTGTGTGTGGATCGCGGAGAATAGCATGAGCCTCCAAATGCTGTGGGTCTCCACGGTGTCATGCACAGCGAGCCACATGATAAGATGTGCGGATTGACTGTCTCAGAAGCGGAGGCAACTGAGACTTGTCCTCCACCACCCGGATTGAGGTGAGTAACCACGCCACCATGAGTACCTAGTAAGAAGTGGGATTTGGGCATGCCAAATTGGGGAGAAAACGGTCCGTTCTTCACACAAAGCTATCATATGTCTTCAGATGTCTTGAAATATAGCGCATGGGGTCATATGAACTATTTTTATGGCGATTTTTTTTGGAGAAGTCCCCATTCACTTTCACTGTATGGCAAAGAGCACTTATCTTTTTTTAAATTTTTTATCTCCTTTTCTCCCAATTTGGAATGCCCAATTCCCACTTCTTAGTAGGTCCTTGTGGTGGCACGGTTACTCACCTCAATCTGGGTGGTGGAGGACAAGTCTCAGTTGCCTCTGCTGCTGAGAGAGTCAATCCATGCATCTTATCATATGGCTCACTGTGCATGACTCCGCGGAGACTCACAGAATGTGGAGGCTCATGCTACTCTCCGCGATCCATGCACAAATTTCCACACACCACATTGAGAGTGAGAACCCCTAATCATGACCATGAGGAGGTTACCCCATGTGACTCTACCCTCCCTAGCAACCAGGCCAATTTGGTTGCTTAGGAGACCTGGCTGGAGTCACTCACCACGCCCTGGATTCGAACTCGCAACTCCAGGGGTGGTAGTCAGCGTTAATACTCGCTGAGCTACCCAGGCCCCCCAAAGAGCACTTATCTTTGAAAAATATCTTTGTTTGTATTCAGCGGAAGGAAGAAAATCATACAGGTTTGGAATCACATGTCACATGGGTGATTGAATAATTTTTATTTTTTGGGTGAACTATCCCTTTATTCTAATGTCAGCTTGTTCAATAGGCAAAACAGGAAGAACTTCATGATTCTTTGACATTCAGTCCAATTAAAATGTCAAGATGTTTTTTAGGTCACCAGATATTTGATCATTTGCTTCACCAGAGTGAATGCTGATCAGAAACTTTGCAATTCTTTAAATGTTTAAGATATCTGAGCATCAGATTTTATCTTTCTTACATGTATCCGAAGGGGCAGTCCTTGGCGCAGGCCACAGCCCTGCACTTCTTGTGACGTGAGCGGCACTGGCAAACCTCACAGCCGTGTATGTCAGTCTGGTAGCCAAATGGGCATTTCAGAGTGCAGCTGGCAATTAAACCACTGCACAGTTCTTCTCCTGAAGGTTAGAAGGAAAATAAAGAACAGACTAATTAATTACAGCTTTACACATTAATTACACACATCCATTGTAATATACACAATATAAGGTCGGCTCTATTGAGACAGAGTGGCAAAAACATGATAAATACAACAAACACAAATCAAAGACAAATTCAAATGTAATTATAAAAAATAATTAACCTGGTGTGTAATATTTAATTAATTAGAGGGGATTGTGGTAGCATTCTACATTAAAAAATCAGCGTAATTATCTCTTTTCCTTTTTATTTCTTAGACAAAGATTCACCCAGCCTTTAATTGCATAAAAAACAATCCCTTAATCCATCTGCCCTTCAGTGTTTATCCTCATAAACATCTCCACTAAAGCCAGTCAGTGTCTGGAATACTGCTAAAGACCAGCTGACAGCGTCTGTATGGTGCAACGAAGATGAAGCACTTTTCCAGTGACCCGGTGGAATGTCACGGCGCTCACTTACGTGTCTTGCAGCTGCACGTCCTGCAGCCGTTGCCATCCAGGCGGAGTCCATATGGGCAGCTCTTCTCAGTCCGCGTGCAGTTGTTCAGTGAGCCGCAGGCAGGGGGCACCATTGTGATGTAGGTGGGCTCTGGAATACAAAATTACCCCAGTGGATGTAAGTCACTTTTGACTAAGTGAGATAGTTAAACAGACTGAAAGAGAATGTGTGGAATGCAGGGGCTCAAACAGGACCATGCTTATAAGTCACGGGAGTCAAAAACAATTTTCCACAAACCCTTCTTTGAGCTTCTTGAAAATCTGAAATGCTTGTAGAACATGCAGAAATTACTGACAGAATTGATTGGTTTGTGCTTGTCAAATAGCTCATTAAATCAGCTCTTGTGGTTCTTTTCTCTCTGCAGCGCTGTGTGCTGTTCTGCTGTAGGGAATCAATCTTAACAAGTATGAAGTATGTTAAAACATCATTTTTTGACTAACAACATTCGAATCTGTCTTAACAGAATAGATGATTCAAAAATTTAAATTCTGTCATCCTTTACTCACCATTAGGATTTTTTTGGCTTCTATGGAAAACAAAAGGAGGTTTTTAGCAGGTTGTCCAAATTTACTGAGGATGCTGAACTCCAAAAAATGACAAAAAGGCATTATTAAAGTATCATAAAATTAATCCATATGACTCGTGAACTTTATTAAAAGTCTTATGAAGCCATACGATAATATTTTGTGAGGAATAGATCGAAATTTAAGTCGTTATTCACTGAAAACCTTCCCCTCCACCATAATGTTTCATTCACACTTTCACTTTAAAAAATGAAAAAAAGGCATTATTAAAGAATCATAAAAGTCATCCATATGACTCGTGCACTTTATTTCAAGTCTGATGAAGCCATACGATAATATTTTGAGAGGAACAGATCTAAATTTAAGTCGTTATTCACTGAAAACCCTCACATCCACCATAGCTCTATAATTTCATTCACAATTTCATTCTAAAAAAAAAAAAAAAAAAAAAAAAAAAGCATAATTAAAGTATCATAAAAGTAATCCAAATGACTTGTGCACTTTACTACATGTCTTATGAAGCCATACGATAATAACTTACATTTCGGTCAGTTTCTCACACAAAGTTATTGTATGGCTTCAAAAGACTAACAATATAGTGCACAACTCATATGGACTACTATTATACTGCTTTAATTTCATTTTAGTAGCTTGAAAGCCCCAGTCCCCATTCACTTACATTGTATGGAAAAGAGCAGTGTGAACATTTAGCAAAACTTCTCCTTTTGTGATTACGATGACACACTTTTCTTTTTTGAGTGAACTATCCCTTTAATTAGAGCAGTACTTGGATGTTTTGTGGTCATATAATTTTCAGTCCATGATTCCCAAAAGCCTGTGTAAAATCAATGGAAGGACATTTTATTAAGTCTGATCAGAGTAAGATAAGGTTCCCTAACCCAGAAATGATGCAACATCCACTGCTTTCAGTCATTTCAACACCAGAGCCTTGCTTAGTTTCTTTATGTGTGGGCCTGAAAGTAAATAAGCACAACCAACCGATCATGCTCATATTCAAAGACTGCTACAAATAAACACCTGCATACTGTATATATGGAAATGAATGGGAATGTAAACACTTATTTAATGTGAAGTAATTCAGGTGTAAAACTCCTATTGTTTGTGGGGATCGGTTCAAAAGTGAGCTGCGAGCTTTGGCGTTCAACCCAACCTGACAGCTTTCATTTGCTTAATTACACACGCTGCGTCTGGTACAATAGCTTCCCTGTGACAGCGAGAGGGTGTCACCTTGAGGAAATGAGGTCTTCTATTAAATAATAATTAGGAAATAAAAATGCACAGAGCGCAGGGGCAGCTGGCAGATGAGCTAAATTAAGCTGTCCTGGGACCGGGGGATAGAGTCAGGGCTGTGTCCAACAGGGCCCAGAGGATGAGGCAGGGCTTAGATGGGACATGGACACAAATAAAGAGCAGTGGGAGGGTTTCAGCTCCAAAAGACACCTTTGGAGTGGGTCTGGCCTCAACATTAAAGTAACGCTCCAAAGCAATGCTCCAACAGTGCCTATCTGGTAAATGAAATTACTGACAAAAATATAACAAAGACAAGGCAAAACATTTTCATCATCACAATAATTATTTTGATTAAAACATGTTAGTGACAAAAATGGGATGAAAAAAATAACACAATATATTAACAATGGACTACCAATGTAAAATGATTCAAATACAATCATAGTAAGTATGAACCACTTGAGCAATTAGGTCCCTCAAATGCATCCTTTATATATGTGATTCATCAGCTACAGTAATCTACAACATAAATCAAATTAAAAAGGACAATAAAGCAAGAGTACAGGTGAACATCAACTTTAAGGCTATGTCCACAATAATCCGTTTTTAGTTTGAAAACTCCATTTCAATTTTTTTAACATCATAGGCCACATCCACACTAATAAATTATTTAAGTTTTCAGTTTCCTAATGTCACAGTTTTCCAAAGTATGCAGGTATAAAGAAATGCTCCATTCAAAACACAACATGTTCGGTGGAGTAAAACCCTGTTCTAGTGTAGATAAGAGGCAGAAACAAAATTAATGCATTTTCAAACGAAAACATATTAGTCGAAGTGGCCATAGTTTTCAAAAGTATGCGTTTCCTGAGAGCGTTTTCTAAAGTCTCTGCTTTCGGTGGAGGAAAACGCAGTTCCAGTGTTAATGAGAGGAGTAAAAGTAACTAAATCAATGCGTTTTCAAATGAAAATACATTAGTGTGGGCATTGCCAGGGTGAAGTGAGTCTAAACAGCCAGCTAATCAGCTACCTTGATTTCTTTGAATTAGATGTGGACGCTGATGTTTTTCTTTATGGAAGGCAGAAGGCAAACAGAAGGCAGTTTGCGGTCAACTACAATATCTTGTCTAATCCAACAAGAAAAATGCTGACTGTATCTCCAAGACTCGAAAAGCCCCTAGTTATGACATTGTAGCTACCAAGCAGGGTTGTTTGTGAATGTTCAGAATAGCATTTGTAATGTTTTTAACAAATTTTTTTAATTTATTTTAATCTTCTTCTTAACCCATTATTTGATTGGACTGACAAAGATTAATACAATGTGATACAAAATTGGATACAAAATGCAAATTAATCATATTTTCGAGTTGATAACTGGATGCCACTTGCAGAAATTAAAGATGCAACATAGTGCGGTCCTGTGACAACAACGTAGTATATGAATGATTTTGACTAGGCTTGCTTCGATATCTAGGCCTTTTTATTCTTTGTATTTTGTACTTCTTTTATTCTTGACACTTATTTTGGGGTGCTTTTTTAAAATTTTTATGCACTTATCTTTTTATTTATTAATTTATTTTTTATCTCCTTTTCTCCCAATTTGGAATGCCCAATTCCCACTTCTTAGTAGGTCCTCATGGTGGAGTGGTTATTAACCTCAATCCGGGTGGCTGAGGACAAGTCTCAGTTGCCTCCGCTTCTGAGACAGTCAATCTGCGCATCGTATCTCGTGGCTCGTTGTGCATGACACAGCGGAGACTCCGCATGTGGAGGCTCATGCCACTCTCTACGATCCATGCACAATTTACCACACGCCCCTTTGAGAGCGAGAACCACTAGGAGGTTACCCCATGTAACTCTACCCTCCCTAGCAACCGGGCCAATCTGGTTGCTTAGGAGACCTGGCTGGAGTGACTCAGCACACCCTGGATTCAAACTCGCAACTCCAGGGGTGATAGTCAGCGTCAATACTCGCTGAGCTACCCAGGCCCCCTATTTTTGGGTGCTTTTAATTCTTTTACTCCTTTGATTTTAATTGTCAATTTTAGATTTTTTTTGTGAATCACTTCATATGATATGTTAAATAAATGTATTCACACAGCAATTACAATTGTGGGAAACAATGTATCATGCGCTCAAATGTAATGTTTGTGTAAAAATGTGGCGTTATTGGTTCTGGTGCACAGCCGACAGTGCGCTGATTAAGGAGATGACATTTAGGTGCAGTTGCCAGATATTTAATCCCGGAATCATTATACATGACTAAGACATAGTATTTTTTTATCTAGTGTCTACCATCAAATCTTTTGGTGACCGCAATCCACTTTTACAGTATCCCAAAAACCAAATAAGCCCAATTTGGCATGAAACCCTGGGAACATTTCTCACGTGCTGCAGCTGCTCTGGGGAAGATAGAATGAGAGGACAAGTGTGCAGCGTGCATCTGCAAAGATATTATTATCTATGGCAACACTCGTAATGCCAAAACGGCTTTGCTGTTGATAACAGAAAAATACAACATTAATTCATTAATTCACCTGTCAAACATTTAAGACCAAAGAATGTGCTTCAGAAAACAATAGCATAATAAAATGGCATATCTAACAGAAATGTGTGTTCACTACCTTTAACTGTTGATGCCGCTGCCATATTGCTTCTTTTCACATGACGTCAAGACTCTCAAGTTGGAGCTTTCATACAATTCTGAGTTTAAAACATTACGTTACATGCTAGTCATCCATTAGTTACATGCTAGTCAAAATGTGTAATACACGTTCCATTGCTGAAACAACAAGCTATATGTAACACAATATCCTAAACAATCACAACCTTCGACATAGATAATAATATCAAACTATCAAAATATAAAAAAGTCTTTAAAGCATGAATTCACAGTAATTTCTAAAATCATGATGCTATTATTTCAGGAGCTCAGATTTTCACAACAACTGTTTGGCACATTGTATTTTATGTTTATAAAATCTTTTAGATGTTTATTTGAAACATGTTTAAATTATTAAATGTTTATTTTTTTAGTGTGTTTAATGTAAAAACTTTTTTTTTTAAATATTTGACTAAAGTTTTATCTGTTACAGTCTGACATGTTTCCATCATTTTGCATATTTGTATCAAATTATATGCCATTTTAGTTAAATATAGAGTACATTTAAAGGACATTTACGTCGAAAAACAAAAATTAACATTGCACTCCAATAAACAATATAAATGTCCCATCACATTCTCCATCAAAAGCTCTCTTCACTAGCTAATCACGACTCTGACGTAAACACAGGGATGGGAGAAATGGGACTTGGCTCTGGAATGTGTCCTCCACCTACACAAACAGCCGCATGTAACATGCCACATGTAAATGTGAGGCAAAATGAGAGCAGAGTTCTCTAGTCCTTGCCAACAGGTATGGCTATTTAAGACTCTATCGAGGGGGATATCAGGCATCAATACAGCAGCCTTTATTTCCCCATCTCCCATGTTTTAATAGGGCCACATATGGCACTGCTGAATGCATATGACCATGCCTCTGCTGCTTTAACAGACAAAAAGTGTTGATTCTTCAGTGGTATAACAGTTCTATTCAGGGGGTCAAGGTTTGGCTGGTTAACCTCGTTAGTTAGACAAAATTTTAGTTAGACATTTACTATAATATAATGGCATAATTATGATTAATGATGCTTTTAAAAAATAAAAATACACAGACTTTTCTAAGGGATAGTTCTCTCCAGGGACAGTGGAACTCCTTGGTTTTATCTTTATTTTTGATGGCAGGAATGCCGTCACAAGGTTGCCGACAGCTGCGTGCAACATGCTTTGTTATTGAAGAAACCAACAAGGCCACAAGAATTAAACTGTGTGTGTGTTAAAAACTGAGGGGTGTTAAAATTATTTTATTTTAATTATATGGTTATTAGTTGTTATTAGCTGAAAATGTTCCTCTCTTTGATGTCAAACCTGGTGTGATGCATCTTGAATGTAAGCAAACACGAATGATTTTCAGTGAATAACATTTGATATATTGGTCTGTTCCTTACACAATGCTATCGTAGGGCTTCAGACTTGGAATATGGTGTACGAATCGCATGGATTACTTTTTTGTTACCGGACAGCACCAGTTCCCATTCACTTTCATTGTATGGAAAAGAGCGGCCAAGACATTCTGCAAAATAACTACTTTTTTTGTTCCACAGAAGAAAGAAAATCATACAGGTTTGGAACGACATGAGAGTGAGTAAATGACAATGTTTATTTTGAGGTGAACTATAGTTTTAACCACTAAGCTTCACAGTGAAAAAAAAAAAAAAGCTTTGTCAAGTAACTTAAAAAATTTGCTTCACGTGGTAACATCCAAATTAACTGGTTTTATCAAAGTAAAAAATGGAATGGAAATGTGTGCTGTCAGTTGATTAAAAATTGTAATCATGCTTAATTGCATAATTTTTCGTAGTTAATCGCAATTAATCACAGATTTTGAAAGTGCTGAAATTTTACTCTAAATATGTTTCTTTACCTCTCAAAATGCATTTATTTCCTTCTTAGGAAAGAAAACAAAACAATAAGTAACAATATAATGTTTTTGTCAGGATCCTGTCACCTTTGTAAGTGTGGTTTATTGTTGTGACAGGATCCTGACATATATGTTCTATGTCTCTGTGTGAGCGTACGGCTTTGGTTGTTTTCCTGGCTGTGTGCTCTTCTGCCTAGTCCATGTTTCATGTTCAGAGCATGGTGTCTGGATCCTGACTCTTTGGTCTGATTCGGTCTTGATTCTGAGTCGGGATCCAGACACTCATGCTCCATGTCTTGTCTTTTTGTTTGAGCACATGGCTAATGATGGCTTGTTTGCCATGTGCTCTCCTGTCTCTTGTCCTGACCCCACCCCTTTGTTACCACATTATTAGTTAATTTGCTTCACCTGCTTTCCTGAATACCCTCCTTGTTTTCTTTCCTATTTAACCCCATTGTGTTTTTTTTGTCTTGTACCAGTTCGTTGTGGTTTATCACCCTGTTAGGTTCTCCTGTGTCGGTTCCTGTCTTGCCCTGTATGTCTGTTCCAGCCCGGAGCATCGAGCCCAGTCTGTTCTGCAATGTTCTGCCCTGCCCTTTTCCCCTTTGGGGTAGTTTTTGTTTGTTTTGTTTATTTTTTGAGTGTTTAATAAAAGCCCATTCTTCTCAAATGTTCTATGAGTCCTCGCCATTTCTTCAACTGAACCTTGACAGTTTTATTAACATTTTCCAAACAGAGCCTTTCACAGTATAAAGATTGAAATGCACTAAAATAGCACCAATTCAAGTAACATTAAATGTTTCTCAAAGTCTAAGAGGGAGTTTGACTAATTGAAAGAACTAGTCCCCACATAGGTTGCATTTTCATTGCAATGGGCATTTAATCTCAAACTCATCCTCCACAATAATATTTAGCTGGCAGACTGTGGCTATCCACTTCGCTAGAGCAATCATGAAGCCGAATTTATGATTCGCATCAGGGCATCAGCGCCAGCGTCAAGTGCTGCTTTGAACTCCACATGAAAAGCACTTGCAGACAAAAAATCTCATTCTGCATTTTGATGATAGTTAAGACTTGCCGTGTTTCTGTGGTAATTAAAATGTGCCTTATTTAGGCTAAAAAATACATGCTTACTGTCACAAGTTCCATTTAGGCTTGTTTTGTACAAAAAAAATGTTAAGAGCTCCTTTCTCCATCATTTTATCACGGACACTGAATCCCTGATGTGTGTGTTTTTGGCGTGTACGTCAGTGTTCCACCCTTCCAACCAGTGTTTATGCTGGTTTATTCTGTATGAATGGTAAATGCGTTAAACTTTTTTTAATTAATCGCATGTGTTAACGCGTTAATTTTGACAGCTCTAAAAAAAACATTACCTGTAAGAAACAATTGCAGGTTACCACTTTTTAGGGTGCACCATCTGTCTAGCAAAATACATGAAAATACATTAGTCATGAATAGATATGAAACACTAAGAAGTTAGTCACCAGGCCGTCACGGCAGGAACAATTCTAAACCGTTTGATTATTTCCACATTTGTGCACTCTCGCTGTGCTTAACCTTTCACTAAAGCCCATGATGATCAGCAAGCAGACATGCTGCCTTTGATCTATCTCTGCACTGCCCTAAGAGAGAGAAATCAAATAAAGATAGAGTGCTGCATTAGAGATCTGGTTTGCGATGCAGAAGTCTCACATAGCCAGACCTTTGACTAAACAGTAAAAGGCCTGGTCGACATTATTCTGCTCAAACACAGCCCACTTAGATGGGAAGAGCCATCTAACTGACACGTAAAGCAATCAGTCACAAGTCGTCTTGTTTCAACTATGTTTAGGGGTGGATTTGTCTGAATTAAGTGATACAACAGTAATAGACTAGAAACAATTAAAGCAGATGTGTGTAACATTGTGTAACCTTTAGGGGTGTAACGGTTTATCGTGGCACGATGTATCGCGGTTCAAAAATGTGACAATGTGCATCATGGAGATGGAATGGTTTTTTACAAAAAATTTTACATTATTTTAGCGTCTGTTCTATCCAATACGCGCAACGTCCCATGACTATGTAACGTGGGCATACACATGGAAATCACTTCACTGGACACAAGAGCTCTAACATACGATTGCACACTAGCAGCCATAGGTGTTGTATTTGTACCATGAGTTCAGCTGAAAGTGAAACCAGGAGTGGGAGTGAGCCTTTTCAGCGCGAGGGATCGAATGAGTGATCTGCTCGAGAGAAAATTAAAGTTTACAGAGGTTTAATGAGAGTGCCATATTAATCTACTATATATAATGCTGTGGTGGAATATAATCCTAATGTCAAATTTCATGTCTGATTTGATTTAATCAGTAAATTATTATTATGCATGCACTTCCATTAAATAGACTTTGTATTTTTTTAAAGAATATTTAGATGTAATCAGAGACAAAGCTATTTTAGAAAAATATTATTATAATATATATTTTATATATATTTTATAATTTACATAATAATAATAATATTATTATTATATAAATTTTAAATGTTTGTAATCAGTGAGTGTGTATAAGCAGCATATGTACCATTCCAGATTTTCAGTAAACAGAATTATTAGCTAATATTTCCATTTGTTGTCACCATTGCCCTTTTATGGGCGGATTTTTAGTCCTAGTACATCTCTGATCAATCATTTTACACTTTTAAGAACAGTACTTTTAGCTACATTTTTAAGGAAAAAAACTGGTTTGCATATGACTATAAACTAATAATAATAATACAAAATCTTTTGATCTTAACTGTTCTTGATTCAGGCTTAGTTTAAAGAATTGTGAACCGAACCGAACAGTGAGTTCAGTACCATGAACCGAACAGAATCGTGAGATGAGTGAACCATTATACCCCTAGAAACCTTTCAAGTATTTTCTTCTATTCCATCTTAATATTCAGAGTCAAGTAAGCCATTTGTAGGTCAATTTCACCTAAAAGTGTAACATTGTGGTGCTATGAAAATATTCCTCTGCTTGTTTGAGAGACCCGTCAAGCCCAACACAGCAACACTGGTTCAAACAATCAGTTTGTACAGACCATTTCATAGTCAAAACTAAAAAAGCTAAGGAGAACATACAATTCTGCTCATGGATATCTAGTTTACTTGCTACTGTATGCCTCAAACAAAACTCTAAATATCTTTCAAAGATTTGATGTCACTAACCTGGCACACTTTGGCAAATCCAGTGATGATTTCATCCTCAAAAGAGCAAACTGTATCAGTTTGGTACCTTGTAAACTCGACTTTGTTTCCAGGCCGACTGATAAAAAAAAAAAAAAAATCTGCCTGCCGTTATTCTCTCCACCCCCCATTAGATTACAGTACATCTTTTTCCAGTGACAGATTGTTTTTTGAAGAACTCTGAAAAGTGTGAAATTGACTTATATTTAGACTAGCGATGCAGGGCCAGTACTGTTTCTACAAAACTTTGTATGAAGAGCTACAGTGCACTACCCCCTCACTTCACCTGAGTACAGAAGTGAGTGATCTCCACGGTCAGGCAGAGTCATCTAAAGCTCTAATTGCTTCACAGGCCAATAGGTGTATAAAAGATTAATTGAAAAGAGGTAAATGTGAGTGTGCCTGCAGACATGCCACTGTCACTTTCTGTTCATCCTCTGCTCTCTTAATTCTGCTCTTTCCATTTTCTGCCTCGGGCTCGCTATCTCGACCTGCTCAGATGACCTCAAGTCACACATACTGCTAATCAGACTGCTGAATTTTCTGAAGAAAATGTGAGTGGTGCTTGCCTCTGTAAAATTATCACATTTAGAAATGTAATAGCACACCTCTCCTCAACAAGCTGAACAATTGGTGTGGTACGTCTTCTGAAGCAAAGTTTACTACTTAGGGTTAGAAGTTAGGGGAAATCTAACAATAACTCTTAGCAATAATAGTAGTGATTATTAGATTTGAGTGATTACTAGTGTTTCTACGTCAAACCTCGCCACAGCATGCAAGAATGTTTCTGTGCGGTTGCTAGGGTGTTCTTGGTGGTTGTTTCCTGGGCCAAGTCAAAAGAGCCCAACACCAAGTCTATGATATTGTGGTCCCCTGATATGGCTTGAGTGCCTCTTTCAATGTAAGTCTATGGGATTTGTTTGCCCATTTTATAATTTGTTAGGTGAAAAACCTAATAGGTTTTGTTGCCTCAACGTGCTGAACAGTGTGGAGTTATACACTAACGTTTAACACTTAAAGGGACAGTTCACCCAAAAATTTAAATTTTCTAATCATTTACTCACCCTTATGCCATCCCAGATGTGTATGACTTTATTTCTTCTGCAGAACACGAACGAAGATTTTAAGAAGCATATTTCAGCTCTGTAGGCCCATACAATGCAAGTGAATGGTGACCAGACCTTTCAAGCTCCAAAAATCACATAAAGCCAGCATACAAGTAATCCATGTGACTTCAGTGGTTAAATCCATATCATCAGATGTGATATGATAGGTGTGGGTTAGAAACACATCAATATTTAAATCCTTTTTTTTTTTTTACTATAAATCTCCACTTTCACTTTAAAATTCTTTCACATTCTGAAAGTGAAAGTGGAGATTTATATTAAAGAAGGATTGAAATATTGATCTGTTTCTCACCCAAAGTGATTGCATCACTTTAGAACATATTAAACAAATGGAGTCATGTGGATGACTTTTAAGCTGCCTTTATGTGATTTTTGGAGCTTGAAAATGTCTGGTCACCATTCACTTGATTAAAAGAACCTACAGAGCTGATGTTTTCAACTAAAAATCTCATATGAGTTCAGCAGAAGAAAGAAAGTCAGTCCGATTTTTGCGAAGGTAGACTAACAGATCTAAATAATGTGGATATAGCTCGGCTTCGTCCAGCATGTATAACTGTTAATTGGCCTCGCCGTTTGTGGACATACACTGACAGGTAATGCACAACGTGTATTTAATCCATGGTAATTGACGTGCTTCCTTCAAATATTCGATTATGCATAGTTTCATGTATACTTGGACAGACAGATGAAGACTGTAGCTCGACTACGTATAAATCACACTGAAGCATGATTATAACTGCGTATGTAAATGTACAGTACTGACTATTATCGGGCACCACCAAAAAGAAGTCTTGCTGCCATGTTTGAGCTGTAGCACTCATCCTCCAGGCGTCCATATCTCTAAATATACTGCATGCAGGTGAACCATGCTTCATTTGCCCAGATCTTTAATTGGTTGAAGGTTACATAGGGTACATGAGACAGACAGGAAATCCTATTACTCCCAGTGTGACTCAATTTCTCTAGAATGACATTGATCATACCCCCACAGCAACAAAACCCTGGGGTTTTCAGTAGTGTTTTTTAAAGTCTTCTCCACACGTATTGTCAGTCTGGGACTTAGGAAGGTTGATAAGATTATTAATATCGCTCTAAACAAGCTTTCATTTCTGTGTGATTCTAAGTCTATGAGTAAGAAGAAAATGTCATGCAGCTTTTACGATTTGACAGTCTAGACTGCAAACAGAGTCATGAGAAAAATCTATATTCTCCAGCACTTTTCAAAGAATGATGTCATCAGTCCGCACACAGCCAATCCCTGGAGAGATTCATTTTCCAACATACCTGCCACTCATTTATCACTTGCTTGCTTCTTTATGTGTCTGTATGTATGTATGTGTGTATGTTAAAGAGAGAGTGAAATAACCTTTACAAGCCCTCTCTAAAAAAAATTGTCCATGCCCTGGAGAACTGAGCCGCATTCCTGCATACAGAGGTGTGAGTCCATACCTTGCAGTGCTAAATCAAAGCTTACGATGCAATACAGAACAATGTAAAGCTCTCATGTGCAACAAACACTGAGCTGACAACCCATCCTGTAGTGGCATTAGAAGTCCCTCACGAAGCCTCTACAGATCTGTGAGCACAGTATGAAATATACACTTGCAAAGTTGCAGTTGTCATTTGATATTCCTCTACTGGTAAGGGTGAGCAGCAGAGTCTAATGGTGGGAAATCCATGGAAGGATTTTGTTGCGCCACTGCATGACAGTAGAAAAGACACAACACGGTAAAGATGTCAGGCAGGAGAAATGAGAAAGTAGAGATATTTAGGCTGTGTTGGAGGGGGTTGCTGGGAGATTCAGGTATGTACCTGCTCGCTTTGCTCTCACAGGCTAATAGATTATTCACACCTACTGTGTGACTGGAATCGAAAGTCAAATACATGCAGTTGAGTGCTGGAAAACAATGAGCGGAAAGAAAGATGTCGCTCGCTCACACTTACACTTTCATTGAATTCAATGATTCTTTGAAATGGTTTGAGTCTGTTCTGAGATGCCTTTTTTTGTAGTGTAATAAATATTAAATGCTATTACAGGTGCATCTCAATAAATTAGAATGTCATGGAAAAGTTCATTTCAGTAATTCAACTCAAATTGTGAAACTCATGTATTAAATAAATTCAGTGCACACAGACTGAAGTAGTTTAAGTCTTTGGTTCTTTTAATTGTGATGATTTTAGCTCACATTTAACAAAAACCCACCAATTCACTATCTCAAAAAATTAGAATACATCATAAGACCAATAAAAAAAACATTTTTAGTGAATTGTTGGCCTTCTGGAAAGTATGTTCATTTACTGTATATGTACTCAATACTTGGTAGGGGCTCCTTTTGCTTTAATTACTGCCTCAATTCGGCGTGGCATGGAGGTGATCAGTTTGTGGCACTGCTGAGGTGGTATGGAAGCCCAGGTTTCTTTGACAGTGGCCTTCAGCTCATCTGCATTTTTTGGTCTCTTGTTTCTCATTTTCCTCTTGACAATACCCCATAGATTCTCTATGGGGTTCATGTCTGGTGAGTTTGCTGGCCAGTCAAGCACACCAACACCATGGTCATTTAACCAACTTTTGGTGCTTTTGGCAGTGTGGGCAGGTGCCAAATCTTGCTGGAAAATGAAATCAGCATCTTTAAAAAGCTGGTCAGCAGAAGGAAGCATGAAGTGCTCCAAAATTTCTTGGTAAACGGGTGCAGTGACTTTGGTTTTCAAAAAACACAATGGACCAACACCAGCAGATGACACCAAATCATCACAGACTGTGGAAACTTAACACTGGACTTCAAGCAACTTGGGCTATGAGCTTCTCCACCCTTCCTCCAGACTCTAGGACCTTGGTTTCCAAATGAAATACAAAACTTGCTCATCTGAAAAGAGGACTTTGGACCACTGGGCAACAGTCCAGTTCTTCTTCTCCTTAGCCCAGGTAAGACGCCTCTGATGTTGTCTGTGGTTCAGGAGTGGCTTAACAAGAGGAATACGAGAACTGTAGCCAAATTCCTTGACATGTCTGTGTGTGGTGGCTCTTGATGCCTTGACCCCAGCCTCAGTCCATTCCTTGTGAAGTTCACCCAAATTCTTGAATCGATTTTGCTTGACAATCATAAGGCTGCGGTTCTCTTGGTTGGTTGTGCATCTTTTTCTTCCACACTTTTTCCTTCCACTCAACTTTCTGTTAACATGCTCACTCTGTGAACAGCCAGCTTCTTTGGCAATGAATGTTTGTGGCTTACCCTCCTTGTGAAGGGTGTCAATGATTGTCTTCTGGACAACTGTCAGATCAGCAGTCTTCCCCATGATTGTGTAGCCTAGTGAACCAAACTGAGAGACCATTTTGAAGGCTCAGGAAACCTTTGCAGGTGTTTTGAGTTGATTAGCTGATTGGCATGTCACCATATTCTAATTTTTTGAGATAGTGAATTGGTGGGTTTTTGTTAAATGTGAGCCAAAATCATCACAATTAAAAGAACCAAAGACTTAAACTACTTCAGTCTGTGTGCATTGAATTTATTTAATACATGAGTTTCAAAATTTGAGTTGAATTACTGAAATAAATGAACTTTTCCATGACATTCTAATTTATTGAGATGCACCTGTATTATTGCTAATACAACACAGTTAGTGGTTTGTTATACAATTTATTTTTTACCTGATGGACAAAAAAAAAAAAAAAAATGCGAGACACTGAGGGAGAGAAAATAACAAAACACACAGAGCAAACAGGCAAACTCACCAGAGCTGTGACAGTACCCCCACCTCCAGGGACACCTCCTGGCATGCCAGCAGAATTACCTTGCCGGAGGTGGAACTTGTCTATGAGGGCGTGGTCCAGGATGACCCAACATCTCTCCTCAGGTCCATAACCCTCCCAGTCAACCAGGTACTGGAACCCTCTGCCCCTCCACCTGACGTTGATCAGTCTCCTGACCGTGTACGCCGGAGAGACCTCAACAAGAATGGAGGAGGTGGGACGGATATGGTGGGGTGTAAACTAAGAGTGTAAAATGGGCTTAATTTTGGAGATGTGAAAAACAGGGTGAATGCGTTTGAGGTGAGGAGGTAGTTTAAGATGGAACGCCACCTGAATAATGACCTTGGTGATGATGTCCCGATAATCTTGGGATCCAGCTTATGTGAGGGGAGTCGGAGCAGAATATCCTTAGAGGACAACCAAACCTTCTGCCTGCACACATAAGCTGGGGCTTAGACTGGTGCCGGTCAGCCGACCTCTTAACATGAGCGCCAGTCCATATGAGGGCTTCTCTGGTGGCTTTCCAGGTGCGCCGGCACATCTGAATAAAAGCGTGGGCGAACGGGACCTGAAAATTGGATTCTTGTGTGGGGAACAGAGGGGGCTGATAACTGAGGCTGCACTGGAAGGGTGATAACCCCATAGATGATGACTGCAAGGAGTTGTGGGCATACTCGACCCAGACTGATTGCTCCAAGAAGACGAATTAACGGAGGACACACAGCACAGGGTTTTTCCCAGTTCCTGATTCACCTGCTCTGCTTGCCCATTTGTCTGGGGGTGGAACCCAGAGGACAAACTCACTGTACAACAAAAGTCAATGTGGGTGGAGGTGAGATCCGCTTGGTGGACTGGGTGATGACAGACAGGGTCGTGCCACTGAGGGTGTGGGCGGTGATAGGTTCATCCAATTGGACCATAGGAAGCCGCCATTTGGAAGCCAAGTCAATGTCCATAAAGTTTCCTTCGGCTCCAGAATCCACCAGGGCTGAGACCGTGTGACAGATAGATCCATACTGCAGCCGGGCCGGGAAAAGTGTACGAAGTCTGGGGGCTTTGTCCACAGATGTTGCACTCACCAGTAACCCCCTTCCTACTGACAAGCAGTGTCTTTTACCGGACAGGAAGCAGAGAAATGGCCGGACCGGGCACAATGAAAGCCTAGTCCATTAACGAGGCGTCGCTGCTTCTCCTTATGTGAAATCTGTGTTCTCCCGACTTCCATGGGCTCTGTGTCAGGCCGTGATTCTGGTGACCTGGCCGAAGTAATGGACCGGGTGTCAGTGGCGTCAGACACTGATCGACTCGGATAGCCAGATCCACCAAATCGTCCAAGCATGGATGCAGATCCAAAGGATAGATTTCAGAAACTGGTCCCACATGGCGTTGTCGTTCCACCACAAGAAGCAGCCAGGGTGCGAAACTCAATAGCATAATCTGAGACTCGTCGATCTCCTTGAGACAGTCTGGATCAGACCCTCACCGCCTCCTGACCTTGAGCCGAGAAACTCAGCGGAGCTCCATGGAGAAGGCATGAAAAGAGGTGCAACAGGGATGTCTGTTGTCCCACATGGTGGTCCCCCATTCACCAGCCCTTCCAGTGAGGAGTGAGATCACACAAGCCAACTTCATTGTCTCCGATGGGAAAGCGGAGGGCTGTAACATGAAGAACAGGGAACACTGTGAAAGGAATGTGCTACAGGATCCCGCCACACCTGAAAAAGCGGTAGGAGGAGGGCTTAAGTAGGGAGTGAATCAGTGGAGAACCAGGTGCTGCTAAAACGCTAATTAGTGGCATGATCAGCGTTCCCCTGTGAACAATCAATGTTCCCATTGGAAACACTGATCATGCATGCTGGCAGCGCCTGCGAGACATGAGGGTGAGAAAATAACAAAACACACAGAGCAAACCGACAATCTCACCGGAACCGTGACAGACGGTCTCATTAAATCTGAACTGGAAACTTTTTACTAGGCCTTCAAAATTTATTCTTGGTACTTTTCAAATGCCTTTTATGTATAGATTTGACTGTTTATGCCTTGTTCCAGACCCATACATTCAATATTTAACTATGAAAATCTGTTATAAAAATAAAAATTATTACATGTTTAAAATTATAATAAACTAAACAAAGACTGAAATAAACCTAAACTATTTCAGTATTTATTGTGTGAAAATGATTTCTATCCATTTTTTCAAAAATGACGACTGTCCCAAAGTTGTGCCGTCATTTCCACCACACCAAAAAAATGTCCCCTAATACCCCCGTCCCCCCACCCAAAAGTTAGTGTACTTGTTTACCAAGTCAACAAAGTATCAGTGAAGAACATGTTTGAAATGAAATATAGGACAAGTGATGTTTGAAAAAACAAAAAAACAAAGAAAATTTAAGGTAAATATCACTTGTGAGCAAAATATTTTATTGGAAGTCATTTCCAAACAAGATGTAATTTTGCCAAATTACACCAAAAATGTGAAAATACTATTTAATTGTGTGTAGGATACATAAAATGTTAGCTATGAAATTAAACTTAGAAAGACAAAGGAGTCAACCATTTTAATTAAAACCCCATTTTTCTATCATTTTTTTTCATGGTTAGTAGACAAAAAAAAAAGTAAAAAAAAAAAAAAAAAGTATCTTTACTTTTAGGAAGTCTACAGTGCAAGAAGTGCCCGAAGTAAAAGAAACACCCATATAGAACCCAAAATATCATAAAGACTTGGGGGTGGGCTCTTCTGACTTGGGCCAGTAAGCAACAACCTATAAAACAGCCAGAACCCCCTTTCAACCACTTAATAATGCTCTTTCAACCACCTGCCACCTTCCAACTGAACAGCAATGCACTGACATCCTCCCACAACACCTTAGTATTGTGGTATTAAGTTTTGCATGAGTAAGCACCACTCAACTTTTCTTCAGAAAATGTAAAAATCTAGTTAGCTGTGTTTTTGAAAAATGTATATAGATTGTGCTAAAGATTCTCCATTACAGTCTGAGACTGCCCTCTTGTAAGTAGCTGAAACTGGCAAGAGCTAACTCCAAATCATCTGTTCTCATCCTCCTTGACTTGTCTGCTGATTTGGACACAGTGAACCACCAGATTCTCCTGTCCACTCTCTGACCTGGGCTTCACAGAAACTGCACTTGGATGGTTTGAGTCATACCTCACAGGCAGATCCTTCAAGGTCACCTGGGGAGGAGAGGTGTCCAAGTCACACCAGCTGACCATTGGTGTTCTCGATCTACACTACATCACTCGGAATGATAATCTGCTATGCAGATGATACGCAGCTCTAGCTGTCGTTCCAGCCTAACGACCCCACCTTCTCTGTATGTATCTCTGCTTGTCTCTCTGAGATCTTGGCCTGGATGATGGAACGTCACCTTCAGCTCAACCTGGCCAAGACAGAACTCCTCATGATCCCAGCCAACCCATCTGTTGACCACAACCTCACTATTCATTTGGTTCAACTACACTAACGTCAACCAGGACAGCACGGAACTTGGTAATGTTGGTAGATGACCAGCTTATCTTAGCTGCCAACATCTTATCAATCACCCGGTCTTGCAGGTTCATGCTTTACAACATCAGGAAAATCAGACCTTTCCTGTCTGTATATGATGCACAGTTCCTGGTCTAGGCTCTGGTCATCTCAAGACTGGACTAGTGTAATGCTCTGTTGGCCAGCCTCCCAGCTAGCATAATTAAACCACTGCAGTTGGTCCAGAATTGAGAAGCATCTGGTTTTCAATCACCCAAAGAGGGCTCACAACACCCAACTCTTGATTTTACTCCACTGGTTACCTGTAGCTGCCTGCATCAATTTCAAGGCTTCGAATGTGGCATTCAGGACAGCCTGTGAAACAGCACCCTCTTACTTCAATTCACTCCTCCAGGTCTATGTCCAAACTCACTCTCTGCAGTCAATGAATGAGCGGCGGCTGGTGGTCTTGTCACATAAAAGTCTATTTCACGATCATTCACTTTCTTTGTTCCTCTGTGGTGGAATGAGCTTCCAACCTCCACACGATCTGGTGAAACCATCTCAACATTCAAGAACCAGCTGAAAACACATCTGTTTACAGACCACTTAATCAATCCACACTAAATGCACTTAATATTTAACAATATAAAAAAAAAAAAAAAAAAAATCTTGTCTGACTTTTACTTCTACGCTAGCTTCTATACTACTCCAACTCCTTTGAGAACTTGGCAGTGCAATACTGCAAATATCGTTGACTTATGTACGACAAATTGCTTGCTATGCCTCTCATTTATAAGTCGCTTTGGATAAAAGTGTCTGCTAAATGACTAAATGTAAATGTAAATGTACAGTCTAATGATTTTCAGTGCTCTTCGAATCATTCAAAAGAACCAAATTAAAAACATTATCCATTTGAGTCACTAACATACACAATCACTCTCAATAGAAACCCAAAAAAACACTTGACCAACAAACCACACTGAGGGTAATGGGCACAAGGATGTTGAACCAAAGGAATTACATCTTTTAAGATGGATACACATGACCCAAAGCCCACATCCATAAAGTGTTTCTGTTCTTACCCTCACACACAGGACAGCACTCTCCTGGAACGGTGACAGGATTGAGGCAGCTGTGGCCGCATGCTGCCGCCACACAGCGAGCCTCTCCACTCACACACTGGCAGAAGGTACAGTCGTCCTCACGCCAGTGGTCTCCGTGAGCCAAGATCTGCCCGTTCATGTAGCAGCCGGCAAAATTGAGCACCGGGTAGATTGGGTCTGTGTGAAAGATGGTGAGAAAACAGTGTTTATGTACTAACAAACAGATTTAAAATAAATAAATGCAACCAATGTGAAGGACGAGCCAACATATCCATCCTACAGCAACAGATGAGTATTATTTCTCATTATTTCTTCCATACACCAAGGCTGCATGTGACTCAGCTTACGGATTGTTTATACAGACGAACATGTAGTGTTAGCCTTCCAACTTTAGTTGGGCGGTTTCATGTGTTTTAATCATTGCTGTAAAATTCTCCAGAGAAAAGCTACAGGGGAGTGGGAGAGTTGCACTTTAATTAACTACATAACGGCAAAATCATTCGCAGGCTAATTTCAACATAACCACAATCTGATAAATACATCATAAGTGGGAAACATAGCAAGGTAATACAGAGCCGTAATGTATTGGACAACAGGGTCTACCCATGAGAGAAGCATAGCAATCGAAATTACATGCTCCCAGGCAGGCTATTATAGTTTGTCTACAAAATAAAACAATGAGCAATTCCCTGAACTAATTCGCCCTGCGTGCTCATTGAATTTTTAGAACACAAGTACACAAAGAATGCATCTTGCAAATCTTTCTTATCACGTAATGTGAAATGCACAATATCTTTTGTGATGTTGAAAATCCAGTCACGTCGTAATTGCTTTAGGAATTCGTTTTGAACCTGGATGACATTGCTCATTAAAATAAGAAATAAAAAAATCACCTTCTGAATCAATTATAGGCAAAGCATAAACAGAAAATGCAAAACAGACCCTAAGGCATGGGACTGATGCTAAAGACTGGTTGTTCTATATATTTATAGTGTTGTATGTGTATACCTGCTCATGCTATTGATAAATTGTCACAGTTTATAAGGGTGCTTTCAAACTAGAGCTTCTGGTATGGACCAGAGTTTGTTTGATGACAGAGTTCCTTCCATTGGTGTGAAAGCAGTCTTCCAAACTCAGCTGCGCACCATCCAACCAACACCTAAGTCCACTAAAAAAGGGGTCTGGGGTTCGGTTCATGTGAAATCTGGTGTGGTTTGCAATTGGTATGAACGCAATCCGTTGTAACACACAGAAGTGAACTGCTATTGATGATGCATTATTTGCATCTATGCATGCTCCTGGTCACACCCAGTAGTGTTTAGACCAGTGTTTCCCAACCACTGTGCCGCGGCACACTAGTGTGCAGTGAAAGATTGTCAGGTGTGCCGTGGAAAATTATCAAATTTCACTAAATAAATAAATGCATAAATAAAAAAATAATCTGGGGTCGGACTCCCACTAGTTGTCCCACTTGATTGATTACAGCAGTAGTCAATCGCATTCTTGGCAACCGCAGTCCTACCGAGGCAGATCGCTGGATTGGTTACAGCTACGGCCAATCGCGCGCTTGTCTACAGCAGTGCGTGCACAGTGAATCTGTGTCTGACAAGAATGGAACTTGAACTCTGAAGAAGAGACACTCGTGAAACTTCTCATTTGTAAACGAGCTGAATGACCTGGTACATGCATCGACCGTCTGAATGAGAGGGCCATGTTGTTTGTTCACTTCGGTATTTTTCGTCTTCGTTGTTCATCAAGGAGAGAAAAGGGTGGAAGAGCTATGATAAATGTGCTAAAGTGAGTGATGTTTTTACACGTTAAGGGTCTTTCACATGACTCGCATAAGTGCTGCCGAATACATTGAAGTCTATGAAGTGACGCCAATTTACACCAAAGTTTTTTTCCAAACACGTTTTTGCTTCACAAATAATGTCTTTGAGAGTACAAAGCAACAAAAAATATTTTAAAACTCAAAATTTGTGAAGAGATATTGAATGCTCTTTAATTAAATATTACTTATTATTGTTTCCAAGGATCAGAGACCCCAGTTAAATTTTTACCAAGAAAATGCTTAGACCTAAACATAAACAAGTCCTTTTATTACTTTCTGCTATCAAAGAAATAGCTATTTTTTCTTTCTCTTCCAAATACATGTTTTCAATGTTTATTGTGCACATCTCCTGCTTTCTTGCATAGCAAACTCTAAAAATCGTCCCTCCGTGACGCTTTCTGCAACGCTTGTCATGTGGAGGGCAATGCGCCGCTTGACGCTGGTGTTGAACGGAGCGTTGACGCCTCGACTCAACTCATGTGAAATGTGCTTTACAATGATGAAAAAACATTATTGCAACTCAAAATTATTATTATTAGGCTATTATTGTCCTCTTTTCTGATAAAAGTCATTCTCAGCAGTTTAAATCTGTAGGAAAATGATACCGTAGATCTGCTTTGTGTTTATAAGTCTTATACTGAAGTCAGTAGATTTGTTGCCATGCAAGTTTTAATGAAGGAGAAGAACGTTATTAAAACTCACGATTATTAGACTATTACTGTTGTCTTTTTGGATGAAAAATAATGCTCAAACTGAAGGAATGCTTAAACACTATAAAGTCTCTTGGTAGATTTTGGTCATAAACGACTCAAAATTATTCAATGACTCACTCATAGCACATAAGATGCTCATTTGTCACCAACTAGTGACATTTCCAGAAGTGGTCACTGAACTAATAAGTTCATTAAATTGAACAAATTTGTGACACAGAAGCAAGCCACACCAAAATACCCTTTATTTTTGCAGCTAATTCTGCAAAATTGTGCAGTTAATTTGCTCTACTTGAATAATTAAAATCACTGGAATTGGTGCTTTTAGCTAATTGTTAAAATAAAAAAGTTTGTTCACCAGTGATTCTCTTACCTTTTTGCCCTTCATGAGTTTGCATTCCTGTAATTTGCTGTGGCATTGCAAGAATTCATTTGCAAGAACAAATCAACAAATTAGAAAAGAAGCACAATTTTTGTTTTTTCATTACCCAATTAACGCTCTTGCCACCTGTGACCTCATTACATATAAGTCATGTAGCATACCTACGTGACGTGATAGTGGTGTGCCGTGGTATTTTTTTATTCATAAAAAGTGTGCCGTGGCAGAAAAAAAGTTGAGAAACACTGGTTTAGACCAAGCAATCAGACCAAGTGTGAAAACAGCCTTTCTTTAACATGAAAAAAAGATGAGAGGTAACCTGTTTAAAGGAATAGTTCATCCAAAAATGAAAATTCTGAAATTTCTAACTAAAACGCATGTCATTCCAAACCTGTATTACTTTTTGCTATGTGGAAAACAGGACCAAAATTTATCATGAAAGTAGTCCATGCGATTCGTGTATCATATTCCAAGTCTTCTGAAGACATACGATAGATTTTGGTTAAAAAAAAAAAAAAAAACAACAACTGAGATTTAAGTAATTTTTCAGTGAAAATTTTGACATCTGTTGCTCCTTCACAAGTTCATTCACAGCAGCACCTGTTCAAGTGAGAACATGTTGTTTAGTGCTAAAAACAACACTAGTTCTTACAGGAACACAAATGCCACTGTGAACGAGCTTCTCTCATAGCGCTCCAAAATTTCGGGTTCTCACCAAAACCAAATAAGAAGTCATTCTACTATAAAAACATACTGTAAATTCCAGAACTCAACACTTAATCCCCAATGCAATAAAAGCATTTATTGAAACCAAACTGCCAAAACGCCCCATTCTCTACTTCCGCCACTTCCCTACGTCACTTGAGGTACTCATTAATTCAAGACGGCCTCTACGGCAACAACATCAACACTTATTTTAAAATCAACGTACCCTTGGTCCTGTCTACTGGTGCTCACTTGGCTCGTAAACAGAGACAGAGAGAAGGACAAAAGGCCTACTGTCTGTGGCCTAACTACTCCTGAACACAAAAGGAGACCCATCTGGACTATTTTGAATTATTTTTGTATACAAACATGTACTACAAAGACGTCTTTGACTGTTTTCATCTCTCTGGCATGCTTTTAAAAGACACGGCGTCTAGTTTCAACTCTGAAGAGAAGATGCGTTTCATCAGCTGCTGTGGCTCCTGTTGTTTTGTTGCTTAAACTGCTCAACAAACTGTTCGTTCATCTATCAGCGCTATTTTTAATTGTTGGTGAATGTAAACACACACTAGATGGACATCTTTGACCGTTTTATTTGTTTCCGGCGATGTGCCTCAGTGCAGGATGATAAACTGGATGTGTGTGTCTTGTGAAGCAGTCATAAAACGAAGGAATTGTCACTTAAGGATATGGGGCAGTTAAAAACATACTGGACCTGATCAAAAACGTAAGTAAACAGTTCCATTCATTAATATTTCAAATATCATGATTGTTTATGATGCTGAAACGCTGTCTACACCAGGCGCATCCATTGACGCGACACAACGGCTTGAGGCTGTCTACACTGGGCACATCGACACAAACTTTCTGAATTGTTTCTTTGTGTTGTTGGCAGTAGTAGCGGCAGCGTAAAATGGAACGGGACACCTGTTATTTTACTGTTGGAGTGATGCGCCACAATGGACGCTTCCATGGTAGACAGCATCATTGATTATAGCAACCGGTGTAGACAGGGTGTGAGTGTTAACAGTTGTGCTTGAGATGAACAGTGTAATATATTTGGATGCAATGTGTTGGATGTGTGTTATGTGTAAACCGTGAAATGTAAATTTCTAATGTTTTGGTGCTTGTTTATTCTCTTCCAATTGAGTTTAAAAAATGGCTGAATTTGAGGGACTGCAAGCTGTTTGCCAATCATAGTAGAGGGTGTTTACACTGAAGTTTAAAGGAGGAACTGAGGCAAAAATAGAGCTTTTCAGAAAGATGGTCAGACAGGGTGGAAAATTATCATATATTAAATTATGACTGTTTTGGTGAAATATTTTTTACTAATATTATTAGTGGACATCAGGGAAGATAATGAAACTATAAAAAAGAGCATTTCATGACCCCTTTAAGAAGACTTGGAATATTATGCATAGATGTCACATGAACTACATTTAAGATACTTTTGGACCTTTTTTTAAGCTTTTATCAACTGTCATTCTATTGAAAAAGCAGAATGGGATATTCATTAACATTTCTGCTTTTGTGTTCTACATAAGAAAGAATGTCATACAAGTTTGGAATGACACAAGGGTGAGTAAAATATGACTTAAATTTCATTTTTGTGTGAACTACTCTTTTAAAACAACAATCCAGCTACTTTTGGGGTAATCTAACCTTCGCACACAGGACAGCACTCTCCATCAGGTACGTAGTAACGTTCGCAGTGCAGCACACCACACTGTGCCGTAAAGCACACGGACACCCCGCCCTGACAGCGACAGAATCGACAAGCATCCATCCTGAACATGTCTCCATCGTGGTACTCCACTCCGTTGAAAGTGCAGGCCTGCTTTGTCTCTGCAAAACACAGTCATCCACACACAGTGCATCAGAGCTTGTCGTATATATGATTGACAGCACAACAATACAAACAGGTCTCTGACGACAGGGCCAAGAAGAATAGATAGTTATGGGGTGTGCAGGGACCTAAACATGGTGCATTTGTGTCCGAGAGAGCTTTTAGCAGCTGAGTTTTAGATGAGCCATAGAATTGATGCTCGCCGGTCACCATGGCAACCCTTAGGTGCAAAATTCCCCTTTCAGCTCATGTGTTACAAAGCCCGCAATTGTGTAAATAGAAATGGTATGTTTTTTTGTTTTGTTTTTGGGCTCAAAAGTGAAACTTAATTAAGATCTTTTTACATACAATCACAATGATAACTTCAAGCATAAAAAAAATAATAATAATAATTCCAGACAGACACTACACTCAATTTTTATTAGTATTTTTCTATTGCTTTTAGTAATAATATTTAAACGTGCTTAACCAAAATACATTAACTTAAAAAAATTCATGTCAAAAAGGTATTAAGACTTGTTTTTAAAGAATACATATTCAATGTCTAATTTAGATGAACTGTTTAGGTAACACTTAAAAAAAGAGGATGTATATTTTAACATTGGTTAACACAATAGTTAACTTTTACAGCCTTTTTAATCTTGGTTAATGTTCATTTCTACAAATACATTAACATTAGCTACATTAGAAAGCATTATGAACTAACAATAAACAATAGTATATTTATAAATGAACATTAACCAAATTTAAAGGTGCACTCAGTAATTTTTTTTTAATTTGTTGTCTTGGACACTGATACCTATTTGCATGGATGCAGCATCATTTAAACATTGTAGTTTTCAGTTACCAATTCCATTGCAGAAATGAACTATTCACAGTCAGCCATAATTAATTTAATCCATGTGTGAAAGTGTCCGATCACAGGGCGGTTACATAAATTAAGCGAGTATTTGGCTGATCATGTGATTCTAACATGGATGCCCCCATGAGGGGACCCTTTCCATTTAGAATTGACATTGATATGACTGGAGTCTTCATCTCAATGTGAGTGTTCATGATTTTATACATATGTTTCAAAATTACTATTAATTTCTTTATGAGTAAAACTTGTTAAATGAGGAAAACAAATTACTGAGTGCACCTTTAATAAATGCAGTAAAAAATGTTCATTTTTAGTTAATGATACCTAATGCATAAAATAATGTTAATGGGTAAAACCTTATTGTAAAGTCTTACCACTATTTAGATTAGATTTGAGTGATTTTGATTTAAATAAAAACATTTAAACATGTGAGCAATTTTTAAAATGTTGACAGTTATGTTTGAAGAACAAGACAATCTTGGTTCAGAAATTGTGTACAAATGGGTCTTTTTTTTTTTTTTTTGAAATATATAATTGGTTAATATACACAGATGAGCCAAAACATTATAACCACTCACAGTTGAAGTGAATAATGTTGATCATCTCCTAACAATGCCACATGTCAAGGTCTGGGTAGATGAGATGGTTAGAGAACAATCAGTTCTCTTAGTCAATGTGTTGAATGCAGGAGAAATGGGCAGGAGTGAAGACCTGAGCGACTTCGACAAGGGCCAAATTGTTATGGCCAGACGACTGGGTCAGAGAATCTCTGAAACGGCAAGGCTTGTGGGGTGCTCCCAGTCTGCAGTGGTAAGTACCTACCGACAGTAGTCTGAGGAGGGACAAACTGGCAACAGGGTGCCCAAGGCTCATCGATGTGCGAGGGCAACGAAGGCTATCCAGTCTGGTCTGAACCAACAGAAGGTCTGCTGTGGCACAAGTCACAGAAAATTTTAATGATGGTTATGGGAGGAATGTGTCACAACACACAGTGCATCGCATCCTGCTGTGTTTGGGACTGTGTAGCCGCAGACCGGTCAGAGTGCCCATGATGACCCCTGTCCACCGTCAAAAACGCACGTGGGGGGCGCGTGAGCGTCGGAACTGGACCTTGGAGCAGTGGAAGAATGTTGTCTGGTCCGATGAGTCCCGTTTTCTTTTACATCACATGGATGGCCGTGTATATGTGCGCCGTTTACCTGGGGAAATGATGGCACCAGGATGCACTGTGGGAAGACGACAAGCCGGTGGAGGGAGTGTGATGCTCTGTGCAATGTTCTGCTGGGAAACCCTGGGTCCGGCCATTCATGTGGATGTCAATTTGACATGTACCACATACCTAAACATCGTTGCAGACCAGGTGCACCCCTTCATGGCAATAGTATTCCCTGATGGCAGTGGCCTCTTTCAGCAGGATAATGCACCCTGCCACACTGCACACATTGTTCGGGAATGGTTTGAGGAACATGATAAAGAGTTCAAGGTGTTGCCCTGGCCTCTAAATTCCCCAGATATCAATTCGATTGAGCATCTGTGGGATGTGCTGGACCAACAAGTCCGATCCACAGTGGCTGCACCTCTCAACTTACAGGACTTGAAGGATCTGCTGCTAATATCTTGGTGCCAGATACCACAGGACACCTTCAGGCGTTTTGTAGAGTCCAAGTCTCTGTGGGTCGGCACTGCTTTGGTGGCACGTGGAGGACCAACAGCATATTAGGCAGGTGGTCATAATGTTTTGGCTCATCAGTGTATAATCAGTTCCCTCTCTTTGTGCTTAAATCCAGTGATGCTGAAACTGTATATGAAAACAGATCTGTTCAAAAACAGTAGACAGACTACAGTTGTAATGCAGAAGGAACCCTCAGCCTGCAACAAATGTGAGGCCTTGGACCATTCTATGTAGATCTTTCAAATGAAAGAGTGAGAGAATTTGAAAGCAATCCATTAACACAGGAATTATTAGAAACTTGTCCACAAAAAGCACCCAGACCATGTGGGATTTGATCTTTGCACGCTTAACTGTTGAAAGATTAGCCGATGCGGCACACAGGGTTTTTAATTCCAGTGAATAATTTTGTCAATTAGTAGAAGCTCAATAATCTGGTGTGGCAACTGCGAGGTTGTCACACTAGACGGGCACTAGACCAGTGTTTCGCAACCACTGTGCGAATTTTTAAACTCACGTGAAAGATTGTCAGGTGTGCCGTGGAAAATTATCAAATTCCACAAAATAAATAAATGCATGAAAAAAATAAAAAATAATTTCAGGGATCCAAACTCCTCACCTTTCGGAAATTCGCCATTTTGAAACAATAATCGGTCACTTTTGTGATTGTGAAGAGCAATGATTAATGTGCAAAAGTGACTGATATTTATATGCGTTAAGGGTTTTTCACGACTCACGTCAGCGCTGCAGAATACACTGAAGTCTATGAAGTGACGCCTTTTTCACACACACGTTTTTGCTTCACCAATAATGCCTTTGAGAGTACTAAGCAACAAGAAATATTTAAAAATTGTCCAAATTTGTGAAGAGACATTGAATGTCTCATGATTTATTTTAATTAAATATTACCTTATCGTTTACGAATATCAGAGACCCCAGTTATTGAACTAATTTAAATTCAAGAAAACGCTTAGACCTAAACATAAACGAGTTCTTTTATTACTTTCTGCTATCAAAGCAACTGCAAGCTTTTTTTTCTCTCACCAAATACATGTTTTCAATGTTTATTGTGCACACCTCCCGCTTTTTACGTAGCAAACTCTGAGACGCTTTCTGCAACTCTTGTCATGTGGAGGGCAATGCGCCGCTTGACGCTGGTGTTGAACGGAGCGTTGACGCCTCGACTCAACTCATGTGAAATGCGCTTTACAATGACGAAAGAACATTATTGCAACTCAAAATTATTATTATTTGTCTATTATTGTGGTCTTTTCTGATAAAAGCCATGCTCAGCAGTTTAAATAGGCTACTGTAGGAAAATGATACCGTAGATCCGCTTTGTGTTTATAATTCTTATACTGAAGTCAGTAGATTTGTAGCCATGCGAGTTTTAATAAAGGAGAAGGTAAGGATGTTATTGAAACTCAATATTATTAGACTATTATTGTTGTCTTTTTGGATGAAAAAATAATGCTCAGACTGAAGGGAGACTATAGATCTGCTTTGTCTTTTAATGCTTAAACTACATAAAGTCTCTTGGTAGATTTCGGTCATGAACGACTCAAAATGATTCACTGACTCACTCATAGCACATAAGACGCTCATTTGTCGCCACCTAGTGACATTTTCAGAAGGGGTCACTGAACTAATCAGTTAATAAAATTGAACAAATTTGTGAAACAGAAGCAAGCCTCACCAAAATACTCTTTATTTTGCAGCTAATTCTGCACAATTGTAAACTTGAATAAACTTGAATCACTAAAATAGCTGGAATTGGTGCTTTTAGTTTATTCTTTAAAAAAAATATCCCCAGAAAAAATGTTTGTGGACCAGTGATTGTCCTCCCTTTTTCGCCCCTCATGAGTTTGCTTCCCTGTAATTTGTTGTGGCATTGCAAGAACAAATCTACAAATTAGAAAAGACGCAAATTTGTTGTTTTTTTCATTACCCATTTAGCGCTCTTGCCACCTGTGACAGCGTAGCCTACCTATGTGAATTACCTATGTGAATTTTTTGCATAGCTGAATTTCAAACATTACGGACAGAAGACGGACAGAAAACATGGACAAGTTCTGGAAAAGGAAAAATATTGACGATGATTAGCCTATGTGGGATAGTGGTGTGCCGTAGAATTTTTTAGTTGTAAAAAGTGTGCCATGGCAGAAAAAAAGTTGGGAAACACTGCACTATGTGAATTTGCTCAGTTTTCTAATCAAAACGTTTTTGTTTCATCTGCCCGGGTATGTCGCTCTTCTCTGGGTGACTGCTACTGCTGCTGAGAGTGGCAAATAATTGGGAAAAAACTGCTTATAAATCAATGCACAAAAGAAAAAATTTAAACTTTAAAAAGTGATAAAAGAAATAATGTTATCCCCCTGGCATTAGGCAGATGTAAACCAAAGTTTTGTACAGAAGGATATGGTTATACAGATGGAGATATACAAATGTTTATTAAAGGATGTCTCCCAAGAGCTTCTTATCAGATGTTTTGCATGAACAGGGGTTTTTTGTGTTGTGTCCCTGTAAAGATATGTATTTAACTGAATGTTGAAGAAGAATCACACACTATACAGGTACAGAAGGGCTTGGAGCAGTTGTTTATCAAGAGGTCAATAGCTCTGAGTGTGAAATCCATGATGCTGAAGAAATGACTCTTGTTACATTAAACACCTGCTAAATTATAAATATTCCCTACCCAATACCAATGCAATTCATTTCACAATCCTTCCCACTCCCTACCCTATCCTTCCCAATCTCTACCCAAACTTTTTCCATTTCATACACATTTTCCTACCTTATACTTTACTGCAAAACATCTTCTTCATATTTTTTTCTCAGTATTTTTGTCCTGTATTCCAATAAAGGTATATAAATATCAGTTAAATTTTTTTTTTGTTTTTTTTTTTGCCATTTAGGTAAGAAAAATAAACGTGTTCTCCCTTTGAATTAAGCTTATTTTTCTACTCCCATTTGCAAATCATTTTTTTCTTGTTTTAAGCATAAACTTCAACACATTATTTTAGATTACAAAACAAAATAATATGTTGTGTCATTTTGCTTCTCAATAAAAGTATCTTGTTTTAAGGATATTTTTAATGATTTAAATGCCAAGTAAGAAAACTTTCTTTTTCTTTCTTTCTTTCTTCAGTGCACCCATTTCCAATGCAATTCCCTACTCATATCCAAACCTACTCAACCCATTCCCAACCCAATTCCCTTCCCTTCCCTATCCTACCCATTCCCAATCCTAATCAAATTCCTTTCCCTATCCATTCCTAATCTAATTCTCTATTTTACCGGTTCTCAACCCAATCCTAACCATTCCCAATCCAATTCCCTACCCATTCCCTACACAATTATCTGCTCTGTCTTACCCATTCCAACACTACTCATAACTCTATCCTGACTATTCCCAACCTAATACCCTTCACCATTCCAGCCCAATTCTCCACCTATTTTTTTTATATTATTCTACCCACATCCAACCAAATTCCCTACCTTACCCTTCCCATTCCCAATCCCTTAATAATTATCTACCCAATTTCATAAATTGTCTCCCCAATTAACTATAAACATTAACATTAGAAAGTAAACAAAATCTAAATGCTCATTAACGCTCATATACTCTATGCAAGCAATAATGGTAAACATTATTATTGGCTTGATCTCTGCAATGAAGGGGCTAACTCTTGAGATTTAACTCAAGCTCTAAAATGCCCCTCTGGACCTAATTATGGAAATAATGGAGATGGAGTTGGGGTGGTTGAACGAGTGAGGTAAGCAGCTGTTTACATATCTTTGCTGATTGCGAGAGCTTATGAACATGCTCCTCCACTGTGCTCAATTGGAAGTCCATTTTATTTGGAATTCCAGATTGTGGAATGAGAATTCCAATGTAACTCAGATCTTGGTGGTAACATTCTCCTGCTTTTTGTTATTAATTACAATAAGCACTTATCACACCTTAATGATTAATGGCAAAGTGTTTCGCCTAATAACGTGATATGGCAAAGGTGAATAATTAGCAGGGGCATGAGTGATAGTTAAGTCAGCATCTTGTCCTCCCAAATGTTTAGTGCAATGGCTCCACCCCATGGGTCTAATTCTTTAAAAATGATACAAGTGCCCATATCACAGTTACATTTGAAGTTAGAAGTTTACATAAACCTTAGCCAAATACATTTAAACTCAGTTTTTCACAATTTCTGACATTTAATCGTAGAAAACATTCCCTGTCTTAGGTCAGTTAGGATCACTACTTTATTTTAAGAATGTGAAATGTCAGAATAATATTAGAGAGAAAGACATATTTCAGCTTTTATTTCTTTCACCACATTCCCAGTGGGTCAGACGTTTACATACACTTTGTCAATATTTGGTAGTATTGCCTTTAAATTGTTTAACTGGGGTCAAACATTTTTGATAGCCTTCCACAAGCTTCTCACAATAAGTTGCTGGAATTTTGGCCCATTCCTCCAGACAGAACTGGTGTAACTGAGTCAGGTTTGTAGGCCTCCTTGCTTGCACACACCTTTTCAGTTCTGCCCACAAATTTTCTATCAGATTGAGGTCAGGGCCTTGTGATGGCCACTCCAATACCTTGACTTTGTTATCCTTAAGCCATTTTGCCACAACTTTGGAGGTATGCTTGGGGTCATTGTCCATTTGGAAGACCCATTTGCAACCCAGCTTTAACTTCCTGGCTAATGTCTTGAGATGTTGCTTCAATATATCCACATAATTTTCCTTCCTCATGATGCATTCTATTTTGTGAAGGGCACCAGTCCCTCCTGCAGCAAAGAACCCCCACAACATGATGCTGCCACCCCCATGCTTCAAGGTTGGGATGGTGTTCTTCGGCTTGCAAGCCTCACCCTTTTTCCTCCAAACATAACGATGGTCATTATGGCCAAACAGTTCAATTTTTGTTTCACCAGACCAGAGAACATTTCTCAAAAAAGTAAGATCTTTGTCCCCATGTGCACTTGCAAACAGTAGTCTGGCTATTTTATGGCAGTTTTGGAGCAGTGGCTTCTTCCTTGCTGAGCAGCCTTTCAGGTTATGTGGATATAGGACTAGTTTTTATTGTGGATATAGATATTTGTCTACCTGTTTCCTCCAGCATCTTCACAAGGTCCTTTGCTGTTGTTCTGGGATTGATTTGCACTTTTCACACCAAACTACGTTCATCTCTAGTAGACAGAATGTGTCTCCTGAGCGGAATGATGGCTGCATGGTCCCATGGTGTTTATACTTGCGTACTTTGTTTTGTCTCTTTGAATGCCATAGTTTATGAAAAACCACAACTTTATACCCCTTCCTGCTGAATATCATATGTTCTAAAGATAAAGCCTGACCCAAGCCATCTGGAAGCAACGAGAGATTTGTAGAAGAGCAGATAGTGTGCTCGCCCTCACTTGTTTTACTGGTTGTTATGACCTCACCATAGAAATAAAACCTGCAGAGATAAGGTCCCTATTGAAAAGACCAGCTTTTCCTAACACAACTTTGCATGCTGGTCCAAGCTGATTTATGCTGGTTTGGTGCTGGTCTAACTGGAAGACCAGCATAGCCATGCTGTTTACCAGCAAAACTTGCTGCTAAAGCCTTTCTACTGATGCTGGTTGACCATGAAAGTCTTGCTGGTTAGGCTAGTCAAGAAGACTCATTTGGACCAGTGTTCGCACCATTAACAAAAACTAAAAGAAAAACTACATTATTTTTGTTTTTGTTTAACTCAGATTAAAACAAAAAAACCTAATTAAGATAAAATAGAAAATGACCATTAATTAGTTTTAGTTATTGATACACGGTATATTTTACAATTTGAAACTTTTAGAAACCTGCCTTTCATGCCTTTAGATGGGTAAAAAAGGAGAGTCTATGCTTTCCTGCTACATTTCTGTTTTTGTTATTAACATTTTTTATTTATTCCATCCACACGACAGATAAAAACAACATAAAATATGGAATCAATTATATAAATTAAACCCCTCCCCCCTATACAAACAAGCACTACAGTGGTCACTTACAATTATAACATAAATATATATATATATTTCCCTGCACCACTCCCAAAACGAGGGTGGGTCAATTATCTGAGGCCATCAGATGACATTCGGCGCTTCAGCTCTGCCTCTGCATTTTTAATATTCCCTTCCAACTCCACAAGTTCTTTGGATTTTTTTGATGAATGAGGCATACTGTATGATCCGACCCCTAACAACCGCCTTAAGTGCCTCCCACGTGATGCCCACAGAGGATACTGAGGACCAGTTTGTCTCCATATAAACATTGATTTCAGCCTTTAACATTTGTTGGAAATCAGGATTTTGCAAAAGGGATACATTAAAGCACCAACTATATGATTTCTTTTTCTGATTATTTTATTTGTTTCCCTATCTCAACCTCAGGACTCCTATCCTGAGGTCACCAGAACCGGCCAGATCCAGCTCTGTTCCTACTTGGTGTTGGACTCCACTGCTACGTGTCGCTGTGTGATGATGACTAATAGCAGCCGGTGCCAGCCAAACATCACTTCAGTCTATTACGATGGACTTCAGAGGATGAACTGATGCCATCTCCAACCATAAGACATGGGATACTTCATATGCCATTGCCTGAACCTTGGACTTAGGATAGACCTCACCGAAATTACTGGCCAGGTTGAACTGTGATGCACCTAACTGATCTCTGCCTACATCACCTCGGTCTAATGATGGACTACACTCTTGAAATGGAATACATAGACTATCATTTAATTGCCAACAAAACCCTTCATCAGCCAACTAATAAGGACAATTACACCTATGTGAACTTCTGCAGTTAATCCAGGATGAACTTCGAAGACATTAGACATTAATCTTACAGTTCTTACAAAATCTTTGTTTTAAACACTGACACTTACTTAGTTTAATAATTTTAAACCATGACTTGCACTATACATAAGTAATATTGGCATTATATTCATGATGTTAACCAGAGGGGAACTGGCCCCCACAGTGAGTCTGGTTTCTCCCAAGGTTATATTTCTCCATTAACCAACATATTATGGAGTTTTGTGTTCCTTGGCACAGTCGCCTTCGGCTTGCTCACTGGGGTTATAAATACAATTATTATTTAATTACTTATTTTTAAACAATACACAATCGTATTTTATCAAACTACACAATGATGACTCTAAGACATTATAGATATTACAGTTTTATCTTCTGTTAATGCCTGATCTTCTGTAAAGCTGCTTTGAAACAATGTGTGTTGTGAAAGGCACTATACAAATAAAAAATGACTTGACATGATATCATGAGGGGTACCAGTGGCTTGCAACATCCCTTTAAGATCTATAAAAAAGCCCTGATCATCAGCGTTAGGTGCGTAAATATTAGCCAAAATCAATATTTGCCCCTGAATTTCTGCTACAACAATAATGACTCTTCCTAATTTATCTTTAATCTGTTTGAGACATTTGAATTGTAGATTTTGCTTACTTATCAAAGTAATGACTCCCCTGCTCTTACTTGAACCAGCACTAAAGGAAATATGTCCACCCCATATCTTCCCAAATTGTTCAGCTTCCTGCGGGGGAAGATGCACTATATAAAGAAACATTATATAAAATTTCTTACATTTAAGAAAAGAAATAACCTTCCCTCTTTTTATGGGGTGCCCCAACCCATTAGCATTCCACTCATATTAACATTTGACATTTTGACATATCAGAACAAATAGATTGTGTGTCAAAAATAAAATTAATAAGACCACATTCCAACATTAGTGCAACAATCAAACCCCGAACTTCCCCCAGGACCAAACAAATAGAAAAAAGAAAAACGTGCGCATTAACCCCGCACATGACAGCGCCAACTGGTGTCCATCCCTCTAAACTCAAACAGTCCATGTACACCTATGAGAACCCCTGTGACAACTTTGCCATCGGATTGCTCAAGTCCGGTGCTTCTATACAAATTTTGTGAGACAGAATTACATAACAGAAAATAATCTATAAAACAAACTCCAGCCAATAGGCAGAATAAGCACAAAGAATGTGTAGATTCAGTCACAAAACTGTATTGAAGGTGTGTTCCTCCACAAAACAAGCTCCAGCCTCTAGCAGAACCAGCACAAAATAATAATAATAATAATAATAATAATTCCGTTCAGTTTCCTCAGACAGTCAAACGAATGTTCAGTAAGCCAGCTACTCTTGAGTGCAGCAGATGACCTAATCCTTCCAATGTCCTACAAAAAATACTCCACAAAACAAACACCAGCCAATAGCAGGCATAAGCACAAAGAACCTGCAGATTCATCCACAACTGTCCCGAAGGAGTGTTATTCCACAAAACAAACTCCAGCCGCTAGGTGGAACCAGCACAAAAAGAAACAAAACAGGCAACCAGTTTCCTTGGACGGTCAAGTGTATGTTCAGCGAGTCAAGGTCACTTGGAGGCAATATGAGAAACACACCATGACTTCCTCAGTCCATCAATTTTATAAAAAACATCGCTTGCTGTGAGCATGTAAATATTTTGCGTCCATCCTTAGTATCTATTCTCAATTTGGCTGGAAACATCAGTGCAAAAGCAATCCTCCGTCGGTGCAAGAGTTTCTTGAAGGAGAGTTACTACACAAAACAAACTCCAGCCACTAGGCAGAACCAGCACAAAAAGAAACAAAATGGCGTCCAGCTTCCTCAGACAGTCAAGTGTCTGTTCAGCGAATCGAACTCATTTGGGGGCCACGTGAGAAACACCAAATGGTTTACTTACCCCATTGTCTCCATGAAAGACAATGCTTGCTGTGGGCATGTAAATATTTTGCGGCCAACCTTAGTATCTATTCTCAATTTAGCCAGAAACATCAGTGCAAAAGTGATTTCCATTGATTTAAGAGTTTCTTGCATTCCTTGAATCGATCACATTTCTCTCTTGTTGAATTCGCAAAGTCTGGAAACAAGAAAATGCTGCGGTTCTTCCAAGAAAGCCTTCCTTTATTCCTCAACTTGCGTAACACACGATCTTTATCGGATGATCTCAGAAATTTGACCAGAACTGATCGGGGCCTGTCTCCCTCCTCGGATCTGCAAGCCGGGACAGTGTGAGCTCCCTCGATTTCCAGTTTATGGCCTGTTATGTTGAGCAGACTCAGGAAGAGCTCGACTAGGAACTTCACCACATCCTCATGCTCAGGAATTCCAACAATTCGGACGTTGTTTCACCGATTACGGTTCTCAAGGTCTTCCAGTGTTTCCCAAACGTGCTCCAAATCTGCTTTGATCACTGCTTTGGTCGCAGCTAATTCCCTCTCCCTCTGTTTCTCAACATCCCTGATTCTTGTAACCAAGAGAATTTCGCCTCCATCACCGTAATCGATTGACGTATTACAGCCAGATCTTCCAGGTCCACTATGACTTTTGTCAGCATTACAGACATGCTCAACAGTTGCCGTTGAAATTCTCCCGCCGCACCGTCCAGACTGAGTCCCTGGTCTGCAGCCTTGTCGGGGGCTTCAGCTTGAGCACGTAAGTGTCTTTTAATGTCTCCAGAGTCCAATGATTTTGAATTCTTTGACATGTTGACTTCTTGGAACAGTTATGTAGCAGGGTGTATCGAATCTCAAAGGTCTATGACACAAAAAGAACCAAAAACTAGCAAAGCGCACAGAGCCCGTCATTCACACGTCCGACCCTCGCATGGCACCATGCGACTCTTCGTATTTCTGTTTTTGAAGGGTAAGCCATAAGTGCTGGTGTATAAACAGCTGGCTCAGGCTCATAGTGAGTTAGTGTCTGCACAAGGGCTCTTCCCTCTCTCACCTTAGCAGGACAAGCAGGTTGTAAAATATAAAGTTTGTCAGGCTTGAACTGATGACTCCTTTTCTCAACCCACTGGCTGCCTTAATTTGGGATTTTACTCATCACAAAGCATTATCCAACTGTAACAAATTCCTTCATAGTTTTATGGAAAAGTTTTTGATTTGGACTTATTCCAGAATCCACTGGCATTACTTTTAATATTCAAAATGTCCATCGGGGCCTGGGTAGCGAGTACTGACACTGACTACCACCCCTGGAGTCAAGAGTTTGAATCCAGGGTGTGCTGACTGACTCCAATCAAGTCTCCTAAGCAACCAAATTGGCCCGGTTGCTAGGGAGAGTAGGGTCACATGGGGTTACCTCCTCGATGTTGCGATTAGTGGTTCTCGCTCTCAATGGGGCACGTGGTAAGTTGTGCGTGGATCGCGGAGAGTAGCTTGAGCCTCCACATGCTGGTAGTCTCCGCGGTGTCATGCACAACGAGCCATGTGATAAGATGCGCAGATTGACTGTCTCAGAAGCGGAGGCAACTGAGACTTGTCCTCCACCACCCGGATTGAGGTGAGTAACAACGCCACCACGAGGACCTACTAAGTAGTGGAAATTGGGCATTCCAAATTGGGAGAAATAAAAATAAAAAATACAAATACAAATATATATATATATATATATTCAAAATATCCTTTCAGAGCTGTAATCCTCTAATGACCAAGAAAGAAAATACTGATTCAAAATCTGAGTTTACTTTTTTAAAGTACTTTTGAAATGGTCAGGATTGTTCTAGCTAGGGATAGGATAGGATGTTGACTAGTTAGTTGTTGGACAGATCGACATTTAGCGATTAATGGGATTGACTAGGCCGTTAATCTAAATATATATATTTTAAATCTTTATTTTAAAGTTAATATTACAGACAACATGGTAGTATTAATTACTGCTATATTTACTATCATTAATTTAAAGTTATATTAATAATTCAGGGTTCATGTGTTTCAAAAGCAAAATACATATGTTTATTCTTTTTTTTTTCTCCCATTTTCTCCTCAATTTAGAATGCCCAATTCCTAATGTGCTCAAGTCCTCATGGTGGTGTAGTGACTCGCCTCAATCCAGGTGGCGGAGGACGTATCTCAGTTGCCTCCTCATCTGAGACCGTCAATCCGCGCATTTTATCACATGGCTTGTTGAGCGCGTTACCGCTGAGACATCGTGCATGTGGAGGCTTCATGCTTTTTTGGGCATCCATGTACAACTCACCACGCACCCCACCGAGAGCGAGAACCACATTATAGCGACAATGAAGAGGTAACCCCATGTGACTCTACCCACCCTAGCAACCGGGCCAATTTGGTTGCTTAGGAGACCTGGCTGGAGTCACTAAACAAGCCCTGGATTCGAACTCGTGACTCCAGGTGTGGTAGTCAGTGTTTTTACTTGCTGAGCTACCCAGGCCTCAGCTCATAGGTCTATTCTGACTGCAAGCAAGCTTAAAAAGCCTCCCAATAGATTTTACTAATAAAGTTAATTTCAGCTCATTTAAAAAGTCACCTAACTCAATGTAATATTTGTAAGATTACAAAGACTGCACCTCTAAATAAATTCCCTTTAAAACACTGTCACTACAGCCATCAAAACATCACTTTTGCAACAAATTTCCCTTCCTTCAACAATTCATTTCTGTTGTGACAATGTTCCCTTTAGTATGCATAATCCACTTTTTGTGATGACTATGGTTCTGTTTACACTTGGCATTAACATGCTATCACCGGATCATCACCCAATCAGAACACACCGCATGTATATGTGTCAACATCAAGTAGCTTCTGTGTCAATATAACTGATCAGATCTCTTTTCACCACACAGTAGCATTCGATTATGTCATCAAATACAACCCTGTAAACAAAGCAATGCACGTTTCTCCTGAAATAAAATAAATTCGAAACACTGTGACCATGAAAAATATACAAACAAGTTTATATAGTAATGTTGGATAATATTTCACAAAGGTGTTATAAGACAAGAATGAAGATAAATGTAATTGGTGGGTTGGATCCTATTACCCACGTACTGCGATATCATCAATACTTGATGCACACTGTTAGTACTTACACAAGCCAAGAGCTAAAGACATTTAAATCATGCCATTATTTTGTCTGTTGATAGGCATTGGACATTAAACATTTACCAGTGGGATAGAACAATCGAGAAGATGACACTAAACAATACAGATAAATGTTTCTTCTTACAGATGTGTGCAATCTTTATATATGCAAATGCTACTCTGTTCAGTTAAAGACATTAACTATTTTACTGTGTCTGGCCTATGTATTTTTTGGCCACAAGTCACTGATTTTAAAATTACGGTCAAACATTTCTATTGAAATATCACTTTTTATCTGTTCCTCAGGTTCAACGCCAGCCACAGAAATTGCCCTCCATTGTAAATATGCTGTAAACAGTTAAACAGGCTGTGACAAGGAGGAGGGCGGGGCTGGGCTATGACTATGCACGCCCAGCCCCCAATCGGGCTAATCAGCCGAGGAGAGGGATAAGTGCAGCGGGATGCGGCAGTTTGAGGGAGAGAGAGAGCCACACGCAGCTGCCGTGTGTGCGTTTATGTTTTGTTTCTTTTTGTTTAAGTTTAAATTAAAATATTACTTCGACTGTTCAGCCGGTTCCCGCCTCCTCCTTTCCCATTTGAGCCTTGTTACATTGGTGACGAAGCCCAGGAGGGAGGATGGATGCGATGTCGTGGAGTCCTCACCACTGCCGTCCGCATAAAAGAAGCAGCTGCGGCCATCCGCCGGGGGACGGAGGAGTCGCTGCCGGCCGGCTGGACGCAGAGGAACAGCCGCCGTCCGCGAGGGGAGGAGGGGCTCGCTACCGGCCACCTGGAGCGATGGAGCCACTGCCAGGGGCGGAGGGGCTCCCTACCTGCTGCCAGAACGCGGAGGGGTGTTCCATCCGCCAGGAGTCTGAGGACTTGCTCTGGTCCGCCCGGGGAGGAGCGGCTGTCATCTGCCAGAGGGTGGAGGAGTGATTGAGGGCCAGGCGACGGCGTGTTTGGGAACCGGCGAGCAAGGTTTTTTCTCTCTCTCCTCTCTCTCTCACTGACGCATCCTGCTGCACTTATCACTCTCCTCGGCTGATTAGCCCAATTGGGGGCTGGGCGTGCGTAGTCACGGCCCCGCCCCGCCCTCCTCCTTGTCACACAGGCTTCTTGTGTAATTTGTGTTTTCGTATTTTGGTTTTTAGCATTCATAGCATATCATATTCATAAATCAATAAGGGTCTCTGCTCTTTATTCATATTCTCATAGCTCTGTCTTCACTAATACCTGCTGCATTTACAATGACTGTTTACTCTGGACTTCAGAGACGAGACCCAGCCACGTTTGGTATTACCTTGAATGTAAGATGTTCTACTTGAAAATTAATGTAATAAATGAGATGCAGTCAAACAGTTAATAATATCGGAACATTCAATAAAAAAGAGCATACGCTATTTACCTACACACAAGATATTAAAGCAAGCTTACATGCTGATGCTGTCCTTACTGCTTTATGTAAACAAAGTACAGAATGCTAGTGTTCTAAATTCAAGATTACATTTATTGTCACTCTACTTTTATATAGGTGCACAAGAGATAAAATTATTTTACTAAAGGGCCAAGATAGCAACAAAAGAATACTTACAAATGCGAGAAACAGTCAGGTAAACATTAGCCTGTCATTAGTCCTGGCAGAGAGGAGGGGGTATAATGATAGTGGGCGGGATTTGTGTGACATTAACCTGTGAATTCAGATATGATGGCTAGATTGGGTTTAGATTACAATCATATCTGATCACAATGCGTCCCCTACTACCTTAGGATCAGGACAAGTAGATCAGAACACATTCCGATCACAAACGTGTTTACACTTGTCTTTTCAATATGTATGTGGATAACATTCAGATACAGGTTGCATTTTGAAGTCAAGTGTAAACGGGCCTAAGACAGTTCCCATTCAAGTCGGTCACTCTGACGATGCATCAGTAGCTGATCATGCCAATTTGACTGGCTGGTGACTCTTGGCTAAACGCAATATGCTTGTGTAATCGCAGGCATATAAACTGAGGCCCAGAGCCACACCATCAGAATTTTCCTCTTTCAGGGTCGCATAGACTTCTCTCATGCTCTGGAATCCAAACCCAAGTTTCGTTATTATACTGTAAGTTGCTCCTGGTCAGCAAGTAGGACTTCTTCTCCCTGTGTGCTTCAACAAAAAGTGTATCCTTTGAACACTTCCATGTTATTTTATTACTTGCATTGTATTCATTGTGTGTTTTCTTTTAGTGACCGTCTGTGCCCCTGATTGGTGCGCATGATACTATCACGTTCGGCTGAGATGAGGGGGATGCTATATAGCTGAGCTTTTATCAAGTGAGCTGTGTATGGACTCGGGTGTGGTGCTTACCATATTTTCCTCCGAGGGCAGGTAAACGGGTTGCTAAAAAAAAAAGAGGAAAAAGGTGTTCATCGTGTTGCTGCGCTTGAGTTTCATCTCCGGTGCTGTTCTTCCAGAGTTGCACATCTACCCTGTAAAAAAGGACAGCTTCACCCTGTTTTTACTGTTGTTGACGGCATGCCAAATGAATTGTCATGTCGCAACCTTGTCGCCTAGCAGCCATCTCAGTTTCCCCATTGTTGTGAGCCAAGAACGAGTTGGTGATGTGACACAGGTCACTTTGATACCTGTTTTTTACTTTTGTTGGTTATGTGCCAGAAGGTTGGCATGTCACAACACAAACTTAGAACATTGTTATGTATGCACGAGGCATGCTTTTTGGATAGACCCTGTTGAGCAGTGTCTTCCGCATTCCCAGGACAGCACTCTCACTTTCCCTGCCATTGTTTGCTGGGAGAGAGTCATGTCTCCTATTGATATGTACAATACAAAGCAGATTTAGTATAGCGTAAGGGTGCCAGGTGGGGGGAATGAAGACTCCATCCTCAGACTGTTGGGAAGTATTCAGGGAAGCCGAGGTGAACCTGTTTGCCTCCCCAGAGTCCACACATTGTTGCCTCTGGTACTCCATGTCACAAGTTCCACTACGCTTGGATGCCTTAGCTCACAAATGGCCAACAAAATGCAATATATTTAATAATATTCATTACCCCCCATCCGCTTGCTACATCAAGTATTGTCCAAGATACAGGAAGACAAGATAACAGTGATACAAGTTGCGCAGAAATAGCCTAACAGCCACTGGTTCCTGGAGGTGGCTGTTGGATGCAGTTCCATGGTAAATTCCTTTGAGGGCAGATCTGCTCTCACATGCTCGAGGCACAATCTGGCATCCTCAGCTAAAGCTGTGGAGACTTCATGTCTTGCCCATGAACGGGGCTTGTCTGACACAATCCGGTTGTCACAACCGGTGTTAGGCACCATAGTACAGGCCAGGGCCCCTTCAACAATGTGGCTGTATGCCTTAAAATGGGGATTTTTTACTGATTGTTGCTCCTCCCGAGTGAGGACCCAATGCATTGCCCTGTGCAGATGGTACTCTGCTTTCAGAAAGAGCATTCGGATGCAGGACTCACTCCATCCATGCTCAAAGTATACGTTGCTACCATAGCGACCACTCATGATTTCTGAGGGCTTGTATGTAGGCAAACACACTATGGTCAGCAAAATTTTGCCTTGTGCGAGATGGCTAAGACCCTGTCTGAACAGGGTGTCTGAACAACTCTTTGTTTGCTTTAGAGGCAGTTAAAAGGGTTTGGTCATCTCCAAGAAGAGAATTTCGGTGGCGGGGAATTGGTAGGTGCATATCGCAGCCGCATTCGGCATATCACGGCGTTGTTTTGCGGCCCGTTCAGCCCCAGAAAATTCCCAGTTCTCCTTATGGCCAGTCCGCCCCTGCTATCAGGAGTATGCCTCCTCCTGGGTATTGGCAAAAAGGCATGTCATTAGAGGAGGACATTTGTCTGGCTGCAGGTTGGGCTTCCCCTTACACCTTTGCCAGGTTTTATAAAATGCATGTATCTTCTCTCTCTCTTCCCAGATTTTTCACAAAGAAAGGGGGCGGACTGACCAATGTTTACTAACCAGTTGGTTAGTGTCATTGTATTGGGTGTTACGTCTAAAACTAAGGTCTCTGTATTCCAACTGGAGTAAATGAGAGCATAAAAGCAAAGTTTCACTACACTGTTGGATAGTTTCATGGTACCAAAGCCTTAGTCAGGTGGCCGTTCTGCACCCCTCCTTCCAACTAAGTGAGAGGATGTGTTAATATATTGGACCACTATCCGGTATGGCTAGTGTCTCAATCTCAACATTGAACCATAATGGTTTCCTATTTTTCAGTATGAAGGGGTGGTTATAGCAAAGCCTTTTTACTATCCTGTTGGCTAGAGGGCATTGCCCTATCAGTTGCATTGTGTTTTGGAATACAGAATAAGCTACTGACACAGCGTTAAAGAGACTGACATGAAAGGGAATATTTCGGTTAAGTGTAACATTGGTTCACTGAAAGGAGGGAACAGGATTCTGCGTAGCTTTATTACATGGAACACAAAAGAAGCAGCAGAAGGACAGTCTTAGTCACCATTCACTTTCATTGTTTGGTAAAAAGATGCAATGAAAGTGAATGGTGACTGCTGAAGACATTCTGCATAACATCATCTTTTGTGTTCCATGGAAGAAAGAAAGTCATATGTGCTTGGAAAACCATGAAGGTGAGTAAAATAAACAGCATTTAAATTTTTAGGTGAACTTCTCTTTATGTTAGACTAATCAGCTAGGTGCTCAGACAACCCACCGACTAGTCTATTTTGAAAATGTGTACAGTAGATATGTACATCCCTAGTTCCAGAATTTGCATCAATTACTCATGTTCTTCACTGCAAAAAAGACAAACTGTTAGCCTGGGAGATATTTTAACAAAGCTATGGATGCAGCAGTGTAGTTGGAGACTCAGGTATCTCCACAAGTTCGTCCAAAATCTTAAACAACACCTACAGAAACACAATTGAGCCTGCATGATGATAGACATTGAAAACCACATATCCAAGGGGCTCATGTTGTTAATGACAACCAACTGAGCCTAAAGGCAGTAGTCCAATACCGCACCAACAATTTTGGCTGCTGAGTTTGCCAGGGTAAATTAAATTCAACACACACACACACACACAAAAAACACCTTTAAAATCGACTTCACATTTAAGTCAGAGTGTTTTACACTTGTGTCAGCCACAAAGTGTCAAGGCCCTGTCAACATTTCTCACACTCTCTGCAACTCAGTTCCTTTGCACAAAAATTTCATAGCCTTGTTTCAAGTCTATACTCTAGAAAGTATCATCTCGACTGATTGCTTTGATTCTACATGAGTATTTCAGTCTTTGCAGTTACGTCTAGTATATTTCATATCAGGCCTAATAAAGCTATTTGCCTCTGACTGAGGCATATTTATATGCAAGTAGACCCACAGGGAATCTGTGTCCACAGCACCAGAAGCTCCACAGATTTCTGCAAATTGAAATTACCGCCATTCACAAAGTTCCACACATCCCCCACCCCTTTTATATTATTATTAAAATTGACTCTATTTACATTCTGCAGGCATGTTTAATGGGTGGTCATTTTGTGTGAGGTTCCAAAGAAAAAATAAAATACATACTTAAGTTCATAGAATTTAATCAAACTTGCTGTGCCTCTGAAACTACTCCTCAGCTGATGTTACCAGTTCCTCTTTTTCAACCCTCCCCTCAAACTATCTGTCATATGGAAACCTCTTTTCACTCAATCCCTGTCCAACATTTTCTCTCGTTGATATACTATTTCATTTGGAAATACACTACACTACCAAAGTAAAATAGGATGTAATTGCCACTTCATGTTGACTTAATATTTTGGCTAATGTGATAATGCTTTCATTTACCAATAGTACATTCAGCTCCATTTAACACATTTTAGCATGTTTAAATCCATTCCACAGAATTCCACAGATTTTCCCTCTAAAATCAGCACAGAAAATGTGAAAAAATAAATAAATAAAAATAAAATGCTGCTGATCCCATTTTGGCCATAAGGTAATTTTAATAATATACAGTGTTGCATACAGGCATTATCTCATACAAAAGCTCACAGGAGCTTCTCTCCCATCTTGAAACACCACACCTAAATTAGTGGAAGAGATTGGTAGCCACGGAAACACTACCCAGAGACGCTGACGACTAGCTTTCTCTGTCTTAAGACCGGTCCAACTGGTCCCCTCCGGGGCCTTGAGGCCAACAGCTGTTAACTGTCCCCACCTGAATTGTTTGAGTGCATGGCTGCACTAGCAGGATTTAGCAAGGACTAGCAAGATGAGGTAAGTGGGAGAAGGCAACTATGCAATCTATATGACTGCCCAGCCCTCCATACATCTGTATATGACAAAAGTGATGATACAAATTAAGAATGTCTTAGAATGTCCAGTGTTATCATATGAATTGCTGAAAATACAGATATAGAATTACACATACACAAAAATTGTCTCTCTTTATACAAAGTGTATCTTAACCATGCAGAAAAAGAGTTTAAATTTAACTCTAAGACTTTGACAGAATTGTGAAGAGGCAGTAATGAAATTCTCCATCTGGAGATTAAAACACCTCCACATCTCAGTCTCACACTACCCAAAAAGAGCAGCAGAGCGCGACCTAAAATAACACATCCATTACCGTTCAAAGCCTGCTAACCTTAACGTGGAGGATTTACATAATCCTTCAGTCGCAAAATTGTACTCATACAGATACCTCCCACATTGGTTCATGCTTAAACACGAAACCGTGTGCGCCAATTTAATGTAGTAGAAGAAACGTAGCTAGTAATCAATCTCAAACCAGGTGCCACACAAATCTTTAAAAACGTAGGTCTTAAAAGGGGCCATATTATATACTTTTGTAGCATTTTATATTTCCAATGAAGTCCACTTAAACTGTAAGTCAAGGTTTCTTGCACCAAAAAGTATGCAAACGCAAATGTGGATGCTTGGCCAATGGAATGCAAGCATTGCAGTCCTGTTGTACATACGTACTTAATGTGAATTCTTGCAGAACAAATCTCAGTGTTCAATAGCTATGTTTCCATCCACACTGCAAGTTTAATGTATGCAAAAAATTGGAATATCGCAAAAACAATTTGCGAATAAAGCAGTGTTTCCATCCATGTGTTTAAGAAAACACAATAGTCACTTCTGGGGAAATTGGTGCAAAACAGAAATGAAAATGTAAGAAGCCGATGTGGCTCTTTTATTAAATGTAATAAATTACTTGCGGGTTAGAGCGCGCAGACAAAATGCTCTGACGAACTTTATGTTTGCTAGTGTTCAGCGGTTGTTGGCTTATCTCTGGGAGCAACAGCGTGTCAGGCAGTTCTGGGAGGTAATAGCAGCCGCTCATTTGATGACAGGCTTAGTCTCTGTAGCAAAGTAATTTTTTATGCATATCTATATTCCAATAGGAATATATTCAGTAAATGTGTTTCCATCTTAGTTTATATGCATGTCTTCTTATTGAATAAAACATTTAAAAAGTTTAAGCACATTTCGGAAACTTTATTTGCATTTTGGTGTTTTCACCCAGCATTTTTTTTTTATAAAATATCCATCAATTTGCATAAAAATATGCTAATGGAAATCTAGCTATTGAGTCACTATCTTCATTGCCATTGCCTTTAATGTTGACAGTTCAACTAGCTTGCTTAAAAAGATTCTCTTCAAACTGTAGCTTCGCCATGATAGTATTTGACCAGAAAGAGAAAACTGACTGAACAAGAGGACAGCTTGCGCAAATGCCCACTATGGCCACCCCCTTGTGACAATGCTGAAATGCAAAGCATACTTACGTTGCATTATGAATTGCATTCTGACACTTAAATTTGAGCTTGTGTTATCTAGAAAAGCCTGGATGCACTTACTTGCTTAGAGAATGTTTCGGGAATTGTGTTAATGTGGCTATATGTTAATGTACAAATTATTTTAATGTCAACACCAAGACAATTTCTGAACAATAAATTTTTTTTTTCAACTTCCTTTCAATAAATGGTCTGGATGAACTGGAAAGGGATGATTGTGTTGTGGAAATTAGAGTATGAATAGTGTAGATCGAATTCTTCTTTATAAAAGCAAAGAATGTCTTGCTTTCCATGATATGTCCCCTTTAAAACATATACATTCTGTTGCAATACAAAGATCTAGTGTCACCCTTAGGAGAGAAATGAAAATACTCCGAACCATGAAGAAGAAATAGAATTCAAAGGCTAAGGAGATTGTGATTCACATCCTCTCAGATGCTTGAGGTGATTTTTTTCTATGTTAGAGAAGAGAGGGCCTCTTTAGAAGGACTCAGTCTAGCATTTCTTTTTCTCTTTCTGTACCACAGCTCAACAGGAGCTACCTCCCAGTGTTTTGCAGCCCTCCCTTATGCTGCAGGCTAGCTTGTTTTGGCTGTAGCTACTGAGAGACAGACTAAATAATGTGATAACGCAGCACTTCGCAGTTGTGCCTCGCACTGCCAAGACCCGCCACTGTTCTGGACATGCAAATCACTACAACTGCACAACACCTGCAAATCAAGGCTAACTTGTCAAGAAACAAAACAAAACGGCGCCTTTGTGTGCATGTTTTTCCATCCTTTATCTGTGAAAGATAGCGGCCACTGTGTTGGAGCAGACATAAGAGGTGAGTATAAAAAAAGAGAGAGCATAGTGCCTTCGGGGCACTGTCAATCATTGCAGGCTTCACAGTGCACACGTTATGTGGATGGCCACTTGCTGACTCCTATTCTAGCCCTACCTTAATATCACTTTCCTTTTCAGACAACGCTTTCTCTGAAAGGCGAAAAAGACATGCTTCTTAATGGGCCATGATGTAATGTGTTTACGCTACCAGTTAAACTCTGAAAATGTTATGTCACTTTCTGGCTGAGCCTAGTAAAAAATTTGGTTTCAAGGCATATAATCTCTCGGAAGAATGGGCAGCTGTTTAAGTACTTTACTTCATAGTTAGATGTCCTAATCCATGCTTGTCCTCTGAAAGGGAGCCCATTGTTCCCCGATTTCCATACGTCATTTAAGGCAGATCAACAAGCTACTATTTACAGAGATAATCCTAATGCTAACTGCTTAAGTGCTGGCAAGACAATCAAGCTTCTACAAGACTTACGGAACACTTTCTCCTTGAAGAGAAGAGGAATATCTGAACTGAGAGCACGATACCAGGGCTTATAACCTCCATAACCTCGCCTTCTATTCCCAAATTGAACAGCTTGCGCACACCGCCAATCATGCCCTTCTCCATGACAACCTGTCTCTGGGAAAACATTAGTGTAAAGATGGGATTTGTAGCAGTGGGGCTGTTTGCATGGGGGCTAACAAGTGCACTAGTTCATGTGTAAAGACACACAAAGCTAATAAGGGGAATAAAAATATAGCTAATGACAAGCCAAATCTACTATGCGCAAACAGGGCAGAGTCACTGCTGCAGTCAAACAACATATTTGCAAATTCATTTGTTGATAAATACATTCTCATTTTTATGGAAAAACTGTGGACTTGTAGCTGTCAACAGTCAATACGACATGAGAAACAAAGCTGTGATTTTAATGAGTAAACAAACTCAGTGCCAAACACCTTAATTTAAATGTGCAAGTCATGAAGCGCCACAACAAAACAATCCATTACAAGAGGCACAAAATGTTGAGATGCCTTAATTCCTCAGTGCGGTCAAAGAGGATAAGGTACTGCCAGTTCATGAAAATAGAGAGAACATCAAGCTTTTGAACTTTTGGAAAGGAGGTGCCGATTAGCTCAGGGTGGGAAAGTTTCAGATTAGACACATACATACCCTCACTAATCGAACCCTTCTCCTTATCTGCTCCCCAAGAGGGTGACATCACTGTCTGAGAGAGGAATCTGGTGCGCAAACACAGTCTGAGAATGCTCACTCCTTTGCCATCCCAAACACTTGCCTTTGTAAGTGTGTGCGGGGGCCTTGAAGAGAGGGAGAGACTGGCAGAGCAAGATGGCATTCTGTCTGTCTGACATCTGCTACAGCTAGAATCATCAAGCCGTGAATTTTTTTGGAAATGGCTCAGATGGTCTTCTCAGATATTCAATGGAATCTTTAAAACTGTGCTTCTTTAAGCCTGGTGCACACAGTAAGATTCTGGCCAGGATTTTGATGTCTGAGGCAAAGTTCAGGAATCGTGAAAAGATTAATTTCTTTATTAAGGGAAAATCAGCAGTCTTGGATTGCTTGTATGACATGCTTCAGCATTGGCCGATTAATTGCCTTTGCAATGAATCTTAGCCTCCAACAAAGTTCTGAAAGTTATTTAGCGTTCTCTTAACGATAAGATTGTACCATCAAAATTACTTCAAGTTCATCCTGGAAAATGAGCAGTCCACAACACTTCCTTCTCCAGGAAAACATGGATACAAAATACTGTTCATCTCATCAACGAAATTACTGACAAAAAAGTTTGTTGACAAAGGGTTTTTTGATGATGAAAAAGACGCATCATGACAATAAACACATTTTATTTACATTGCGCTAACAATGTTTCTTTCTATCTTTATTACTTTATCTATTTCTATCTTTTATTTTTTCTTTAAAGATAAATGTAAAAAGAATTGATTCACATACTACACTTATGGTACGCTGTACATTTCCCCACTTGAATACCAGTAAACTAAAATGGGTTAATTACCTCACTCAAATGTATTCTATATATAAGATTAATCAGCTATATCTGCAACATAAATGTAATATTACAACATACATCAGCACACAACTTACATCTGCACAGACAAAAACAACAATTGTATAAAACAGAAATAAAAAATGCACAGTGCGCACCTGGCTTTATGTAAAGTAGATGTCTTTATGCTCACATAACCCAGCTGACAACCATGTTCTACCAGATTAATGTGGTCAAGCTGGTTTTCTGGACATGGGAGCTGGTTTCTGGTCTAAGGTGGTCTATCAGCTCTAAATAAAACTGACCAAGATGGTTTACTCGGTCGAACCAGGACCACCAGCTGGTAGACCATCTGATCAACCATATAGACCAAGTATCAGCCTCAGAAGGCATGTCCACACTCCACCCACAGTCCATTCACTGACCATCTGATACATATTGCAAACAAAAATGGCAAGCTTGATGTAACTTCCGGGACTCAGAGTGCACAGGTTTTTTACCAGTACTTAAGCAAGCAAAGTCGTGTTTACAAGGTACCAGGGTGTTAAAAAAAAAAAACAGAACTGCAGAACGTGAATAAGCTGTAAAGTGGACCAGACTTTATGCTAATACAAAAAAGTCTGGCTCTGCTAGATTTATCTAGACTAGCTTGGACCAGGTAGTTTATACAGCAGGGTACAGTCCAAATGTGCAAATGGGATAAAACTATGGAGAACTGAACTTCAAATAAACACAATATAAACTGAATTTAATGAGTCTGATTTGTGAGACATATTTTAATTACGGCAAGCCGTATTTACATCTAATTGATTACGTTGAATAAATTTTACCACGCATTACAGAGAAGAGATATTATTAAAAGAAGCCTGCTCTTCTTCCAATTAAGCATTCATACAGACTGTTTCAACCAGGCCAGCCTTATGTAAAACAAATTAAGGTATTAGCAAAGTAAAGTGGCAGCTTTCCATTCCAGTATGTGGTGCCTTAGCAATGTGACCACTTGCATTATTATTGCATTCATGAGCAGTATATTCATCTGTTGTGTCAATTTGCTCATGCCATGAGAGAATATTGAGAAGGTCACTCAACTGATGACATCTGTGTGATAACTTTGAATATTAATCAATCTTTGTCCATTCACGTGGATGAGTTTATTCTCCCATTTCCCTGCTCCTTCGTGTTGTTCCCCTCCCCCTTTCAACTCTGGAATATGAGATCAGCCTCAGCACTGTACACAGCCACCAGTGGCCAGATGTTCAATTAGCCTGTATGTCTATTCGGAGCTTTGATGCTCCCTGCACTGCTCTTCAGCCTCAGCGCTTTGTTCTCAAATCAGCCTAAGGCTAATTTCACCGCCTGCCATGAAGATGACACACAATCTGGCTTCTCATACCACACCGCTATTTGTGCTCTCTTGTTTATATACATATGTGCTTGAGAAGAAAGCGACTGTCACCAGACGCAGAGTATGGAAAAGAAAAGTCCTTGGGAGGTGCTCCTTGTCTCTTTTATTTGCATTGTCTTTCATGTACTGTATGCCCTAGGCCTGGCTGTAGGAGAATCTTCAAAAATGATCTTCTTAAGATGGATTTCTTTTCCTGTTCTCACACTACCCTTTTGGAAAGACCATGCCATACCAGCTTAAGGGGGTAAAACTGGTTTTGGAACATAATAGCTGGTTTGTTGCTGGTCCAAGGTGGTCTACCAGCTCTAACTAACTTGACCAAGATGGATAACCAGGTTGAATGCAGCAGTAGTCCAGCTGATAAACCATTTACACATAGTCTCAGCCATAAATGGCACTTCAACATACCACCCGGTCCAACATTGCAAGCTCCAATCATATTACAGCCAGTCAGGGAAGCAATGGTGCCAGGATTCTACAATGCGTGCTTCTGAGGAATAACTCATCACTTAATTTGGTTTTGAGTTTTGTTTGAGGCACTTAGTAGTAAGTTAACTAGATATCCATGAGTAGAATTGTATATTCCACGTTTTGTACAATATTAATAAATATATAATTGTATATTGTTTTGTCAGTAAAATCTTCTGTACTTATTCCTCAGACAGACAGAAATTCTTATCACATAAGTCTACACATATTTTCCCTTAATATTTATAGGTGTTTTGTATGCAAACCTTCATAACTTACGGAACAAGACTGCTGTGCCATTGTTTCAACTAGTTTTTCCACACTTGTTTATTACTGTGCTATAATTAATTTCAGATTTCCCCCTTTTCCTGCTTCCTTGATGATAAAGACATGTGCTTGAAACAAAAGTGTCTGCCATCAAACAGTGAATATGGAAAACCAAGTCCTTTTGGCAGTGCACTCTTTCTCACTGTTGCTATAACCTTCATGTATTGCGTGCCCTAGGCCTGGCTGTAGGAGAAACAGGAAGGAAATAAACAACTAGAAGGGAAGTGGAATTATTTGAGTCCTTTTAATTCAGAGAGACCACTCCTGAGCTTTCATGTTTGGATGGAGCCGTGATTCTGTTCCAGCAGCCATATTACCCTGTAGCTCTAGACTGGTTACCCACTGGAGCTAAGCAGGGTTGAGCCTGGTCAGTACCTGGATGGGAGACCTCCTGGGGAAAACTAAGGTTGCTGCTGGAAGAGATGTTAGTGAGGCCAGCAGGGGGTGCTCACCCTGCAGTTTGTGTGGGTCCTAACGCCTCAGTATAGTGATGGGGACATTACACTGTAAAAAGGCACCCTCTTTCAGATGATACGTTAAACTGAGGTCCTGACTCTCAGTCGTCATTAAAAATCCCAGGGCACTTCTCGTAAAGAGTAGGGGTGTAACTCTGGTGTCCTGGCCAAATTCCTCCCATTTCCCCTTATCCATAATGACCTCCTAATAATCCCCATCCATTAATTGGCTGTATCAGTCCACTCTCTCCTCTCCACCAACAGCTGGTGTGGTGAGCGTACTGGTGCACTATGGCTGCCTTCGCAACATCCAGGTGGATGCTGCACACTGGTGGCGGTTGAGCAGATTCCCCTGTTCACTGTGTAAAGTGCTTTGAGTGTAGTATCAGAAAAGTGATATATAAATGCAACATTCATTCATTCTGTTGTCTTTTTGTCAGCAGTTGTCAAGAATATTGAAAAGGCCCAATGCATGGTATACGGCCTGGTGTATGTTGATGTTTGCAGCTTTGATTTGGTGCTAATTTCCAGTGGATTCTTACACCTGTCCCCTACAGTCACTTCATCTAAGAGACTTCTCCACCACCTGCACACAGCTCTGCCCACGACTGTGGGGTGTAGCTCTCTCTTTCTGTCTCCTCTTCTTCCCAATTCTGAGTGCAGGTTTTATTAGTCATTGAGTGATGTGTAGTGTTTATATGTATGTGCACAGTGTAGACACGTACAACACTGTGATCATTTTGTCCCATCTTGAGAGTGTCTCTATCATTCAGATACCCTACCTTCCTTCCATTCTTTTCACACACAAAAACATACAGTGGCCCTTCTTAAGCCAGACTTAAAAATGTATGAATACTGTTACATTATACAACAAAAGATCAAACCATGTGGCATTTACCAAACACACTTTTCAAGCAAAACATAAAAAAAATAAAAAATGCTTGAGAAAAGGTTTAGTACTTGGTTTGGTATTTTGTATCTAATGCAATGACATTTAGGCATTTTGAAGTGTTACTTAAGTGTCCACATACTTCTTGGGGCCACAGTACACTTACATTTTTATTTTAACAGCGGCCTAAGCCTCTTTTTTACACTATTTCCTCAAGGGATTTAAAAAAAAACAGATGTGTGAAGTCATAAACTTGCAATGTAACACTGTTTTCTATCCATTTGTCAAAAATATTAATTTGTTTGGAAATGTAACATAGTGAAATATTCATCTAAAAAACTGTTCTTTATGTTGATGTGTGACAGTGTTTGCTCTCCCCTTGTCAAAACCCCCCCACAAAAATCATACTTTGAGAACTATCAATGAGGACAAATATGGTCAATCATATATGGTCAAAATCCCCATCTTCCTATTTATGTATATGTAAGAAGTAGTGTTTTATAATATTAAATAATTTCTTACAAAGCAAATACAAATATCAAATTAAACATTAACTTAATAAACATTCAAATATTAAAAATTATGAAATTTAAAATAAGAAAAAATATTCTAAATATTCTAAATATTTTTAAAAGTATGAATTTTGAATAAATAGGAAATTATTCTTAATATCCCTCTAAAAACGGCACACAGGGAAAATACATTTAAAAATGATAAGTTAATTAAATATCATTCAAAACGTTAACATTTATTTTTTTTTAAATAAGAAGAGTAGGAGTGTATGTAAAAAGTGTGTATTTACTGTAGCTAGCTGTGTTTTGTGGGTGTGTGTGTAATCTGTCTGCGCTTAGCCCGATCACTATGGCACCATCAACAGGGTTGTACACACTGACTAGACGACCTTCCCAACGCACCCACACATAAACACTAATTAACACAGAAAGAAAACAAATCTTACCATTGACACACTCAAGCACATCACAACACCTCCCAGGTGTTCCGTCACCGCGGGACACAACCTGAGGGGAAGTCCCTGCTGAGCATTGTGGGAAGGTGCAGATGCCGGGCAAACACTCGCATCTGAGAGAAGGATGGTTGGAGAGAGAGAGAGAGAGAGAGAGATGGAGGGCTTGTCATTCCGAATTCATAACAACAAAACTGACTTCTACTGTTGTTACTAGCTTTCCATGCTGTAACAATACAGTATTAATATTTGGAGACATGTTGAGCCTTAAGAACTTTAAATACTCATTATTGTGAAAAAATTATGTTTTGTGGATAAATGTACAGAAGTGGTGTGACCTGTATTGTGTGTGAGACAGGTGTAATGTTATAATCTGGACTGTGAGAGTGAGACAGGTGTAACAGTCTATTCTGGATTGTAAACATGAGACAAGTGTAACTGTCTAAAGTTAACTGTGAGAGAGAGACAGGTGTAACAGACTAACATGGATTGTGAGCGTGAAACAAACTGTCTAACCTGGATTGTGAGTGTGAGCCAAGTGTAACATCTCATTTAAATTTTGAGAGACAAAAATAATCTAATCTGAATTGTGAGAGTGAAATAGGTGAAACAGTCTAATCTGTACTGTGAGAGTAAAACAGTTGTAACATCTAATCTGGACTGTGAGAGTTAAACAGGTGTAACAGTCTAATGTGGAACGTGAGTGTGAGACAGGTGTAACATATGATCTGGACTGGAAGAGTAAGACAGGTGTAACCTTTAATCAGGAATGTGAGCGTGAGACAGGTGTAACCTCTAATCTGGACTGTGAGAATGAGACAGGTGTAACATCTTCTTTCAATTATGAGAGACATATGTAACATCTAATCTGAATTGTGAGAGTGAGACAGGTGTAACAGTCTAATCTGTATTGTGAGAGTGACACGGGTGTAACGTCTAATCTGGATAGTGAGTGTGAGAGGTGTAACGGTCTAATCTGGATTGTCAAAGTGAGACAGGTGTAACCTCTAATCTGAATTGTGAGAGTCAGACAGGTGTAATGGTCTAGTCTGGATTGTGAGAGTGAGAAAGATGTAACATCTAATCTGAACTGTGAGAGTAAAACAGGTGTAACTTCTAATTTGGATTGTACATGTTAGACAGGTGTAACAGTTCAATCTGTATTGTGAGAGTGAGAAAGATATAACGGTCTAGTCTGGATTGTGAGAGTGAGACAGGTGTAATGTCTAATCTGGATAGTGTGTTTGAGAGGTGTAATGGTCTAATCTGGATTGTCAGAGTGAGACAGGTGTAACATTTATTCTTAATTGTGAAAGTGAGACAGGTGTATAATCTAATCTGAATTGTGAGAGTCAGACAGGTGTAACAGCCTAGTCTGGATTGTGAGAGTGAAAAAAGTGTAACATCTAATCTGAATTGTGAGAATAACACAGGTGTAACGGTCTAATCTGGAAAGTGAGTGTGAGAGGTGTAATGGACTAATCTGGAATGTCAGAGTGAGACAGGTGTAACCTTTAATCAGGAATGTGAGAGTGAGACAGGTGTAACCTCTAATCTGGATTGTAAGAATGAGACAGGTGTAACATCTACTTTCAATTATTTTCAAACAATACAATATTAATACTTGGAGACACGTTGAGCCTTGAGAACTTTAAATACTCATTATTGTGAAAAAATTATGTTTTGTGGATAAATGTACAGTAGTGGTGTGACCTGTATTGTGAGTGTGAGACAGGTGTAATGGTATAATCTGCATTGTGAGCATGAGACAGGTGTTTTGTTTAACCAGGATTGTGAGCATAAGAGACATTTAGGGACATCTTTTTAGGTATAAACTGATTAAAAGTATGAGACTGTTGTAACCATCTAACCTGTCTTTTGAGTGTGAGACGGGTATAACAGTCTAATCTGAATTGTGAGAGTGAGACAGATGAAACCGTCTAATCTGTACTGTAAAACAGGTGTAAATGTCTAATCTGGACTGTGAGAGTTAGACAGGTGTAACAGTCTAATGTGGAAAGTTAGCATGAGACAGGTGTAACGGTATGATCTGGACTGTAAGAGTAAGACAGGTGTAACATTCTAATCTGGACTGTGAGAGTGAGACAGGTGTAACATTCTAATCTGGACTGTGAGAGTGAGACAGGTGTAACAGTCTATTCTGGATTGTAAACATGAGACAAGTGTAACTGTCTAAAGTTAACTGTGAGAGGGAGACAGGTGTAATGTCTTATCTGAATTGTGAGAGTCAAACAGGTGTAATGGTCTAGTCTGGATTGTGAGAGTGAGAAAGGTGTAACATCTAATCTGAACTGTGAGAGTAAGACAGGTGTAACTTCTTTGGATTGTACATGTTAGACAGGTGTAACAGTTCAATCTGTATTGTGAGAGTGAGAAAGATATAACGGTCTAGTCTGGATTGTGAGAGTGAGACAGGTGTAATGTCTAATCTGGATAGTGTGTTTGAGAGGTGTAATGGTCTAATCTGGATTGTCAGAGTGAGACAGGTGTAACATTTATTCTTAATTGTGAAAGTGAGACAGGTGTATAATCTAATCTGAATTGTGAGAGTCAGACAGGTGCAACAGCCTAGTCTGGATTGTGAGAGTGAAAAAAGTGTAACATCTAATCTAAACTGTGAGAATAACACAGGTGTAACAGTCTAATCTGGATAGTGAGTGTGAGAGGTGTAATGGACTAATCTGGAATGTCAGAGTGAGACAGGTGTAACCTTTAATCAGGAATGTGAGAGTGAGACAGGTGTAACCTCTAATCTGGATTGTGAGAATGAGACAGGTGTAACATCTACTTTCAATTATGAGAGACATATGTAACATCTAATCTGAATCATGAGGGTGAAACAGGTGTAACAGTCTAATCTGTATTGTGAGAGTGAGTCAGGTGTATTGGTCTAATCTGGATAGTGAGTGTGAGAGGTATAACAGTCTAATCTAGATTGTCAGAGTGAGACAGGTGTAATGTCTAATCTGAATTGTGAGAGTCAGATAGGTTTAACGGTCTAGTCTGGACTGTGAGAGTGAGAAAGGTGTAACTATCTAATCTGGATAATGAGTTTGAGATGCGTAATGGTCTAATCTGGATTGTCAGAGTGAGACAGGTGTTACCTCTAATCTGGATTGTGAGAGTGAGACAGGTGTTACCTCTAATCTGGATTGTGAGAGTGAGACAGGTGTAATGTCTATTCTGAATTGTGAAAGTGAGACAGGTGTAATGTCTAATTTGGATTTTAAATGTTAGCAAATGTAACAGTCTAGTCTGGATTGTGAGAGTGAGAAAGGAGTAACGTCTATTATGAATTGTGACAGTAAGACAGGTGTAATGCCTAAATTGGACTGTGAGTTTTAGACAGGTGTAACAGTCTAATCTGGATTGTGAGAGTGAGACAGGTAGAATTTCTAATCTGGATTGTGAGATTGAGACAGGAGTAACATCTAATCCGGATTGTGTGAGTGAGACAGGTATAACAATCTAACCTGGTTGGAAGGGTGCAGCAGCCATCTGCTGTCAGTCTGACCTGAGTCTCATAGCTGTCTGCAGGACACTGGACGGGCTTCACTGGAGGACACTCTACTGTGCTGCAGTCTACACTGAACACTGAACACATGAGACAACAATTATCACTCCTCATCAAAGCCTCCAATTAACACACCTCATCAAATCTCATTCAAGCAAATTATGTTCAACACATACCTTTTACAGTGGTTAAACTGATACAGTATGTAATGTGGGTTTAAAAGAACAGTTCACCAAAAATTTTAATTCTGTCTTTATTTTTAGTTCTATCAGAAAAGGCTTGGGATCATTGGGATTAATACGAACATAGATATACTTATATCATTTGGCATAAGCCCCATTGAGAGGTGTAGCAAGTTTTGATAAAATCTTCTTTGCAAAAATGTGACCAGTATAAAACCAGTAAAGTGCACTAAGAAAATAAACAGGGTCAATTTTAATTTCATGAAAGAACTTAAAAATAGATGTTTCTTATCCACCAACACATCTGTGGTTTTAACACTCTGCAGCTTAAGTGTGTCTCAAAAGCTTGTTTTTAAAGTCACGTTAAAGCCAAGCAGTTATCTCTGCTCAAGGCTGCCATATTTCAGAAAAAAGCAGAATGACAGCAGAAGAGGAACAGAAAATATTAAAACTAACATACTATGACAGCGAATTGAGAAACCCTGCAAGGAATTACAATTTGTCACTATCTGGTTCCTGGTGTGAATCCACAGACACCCATCACTGCTCTTGCCACAAAAGACATTTCTGAATATATACATTGCCACCTTTGTGCTATTTTACGCCTGCTGAAAAGACCAAGATGGTTTGCTGCTAATCTAGCTGTTGGACCAGCATAGCCATGCTCTTTTCAGACAAACATATACCCAACCCTACACTAACCCTAACCATTAAACTTTACTATTAAATATATTAAATCCCCTTAAAATCAGAAGAGAGCAATGGGTTGATAAGAATGTTGTCAACCTTGGCCTTACACCTAACCCTAACTTTGACCCTAAACCTAACACTTAAATCTGACTGGCTGATATGAATGTTGCTTCAGGACCAAAAATGATCCAGGAACATTGTAAAATCATACGTTATTTTCATTCACACTTAGCTCAATACTTTACATTGGACTCATTCACCTGGCTTGCATTCGTAGAGGTCGCAGCATTCGCCGGGTTTGCCTGAGCTCTTGGATACCAAGATGTTGAGGTGTCCAGGCTGGCAAACTTTCCTTAGACACCCAGCTGGGCTGCACACACAGCGGCTGGGCAGGGGACAACATTCTCCCGGTGGAGCGTAGCCCTCAATTAATGTGGAGTCTTCAGGACAGCGCGGAGAAAACTGCACCTCACACCTCGCCTTGGAACAGTCCGGTCTTTCCTCTACAAAGAAAAAGAACATAGGTTTGTAGTTTCTAATGTTTCGACATCCATAAATAGTTATTCTTTACAAATGCATACATAGGGTTGGGAACGAACTGAGAACCGGTTCTCATTCAGAAAATTATTTACATGGCATTTGGTGCTGTTCATGGTTCTTCTAAATACTCTGACAGCGTTAACTGCACTGCAATTTAGCGCAACCAGTGTAGTCCAATCTCGGACAAATAACTCTTATAAATTAGATAATTTAAAAAATCAGCTTCAAACTCATGAGTTATGAGGTTTTAATAAGCTTGAGTCAGTCCAATGACTCACTCACAGACTGAAGAAGCCTGAGGTACTTTCGTGATTACTTTCGTCATGTCAAACTCAAAATAAACAAAAAACTGTGTCATGTGCACTTAAGGCTTGTGTGACTTAAATCAGTAATCACTGATTTGTTTGTATGATGTGCTTTTAATGCTACAAATTCAAAACCCAGTTTTTTATTCATGAACAGAATCACTACATTTCTTACAATTCTCATCCCTTTACACTCATACTTCTCTCAGTTTCTTCCTGGTAATGTAAGACATTAACCAATATTCTAAAAGTAGCACAGACTGACATTGTGCTCTAACAAATAAAGAGAAACCACGAGGGGCCACCACACTTGCTTATTTTAAACTGAATATTGAAGTCCAGCTTTTTATAAACACTCAATTTGACCTTCCTTCATTCAAGGAATGACTGTCTTTATTCGTCCTTTACAAGAGAACAACAACCGAACAAAGGATGAAGGCAGAGAAATTGAAAAGGTGCATGGGAGAGACATCAAAAAGAGCCACAGAAAAGAAACATCATGCTGATGTGAATGCGAATGAACGGCAAATGTCAGCGGGAGAGACGCAGCTGGTAAGCCGTAATGCTCCTGTTTCTTATGTGCAGTCTGATTACACATTTGGCGTAGGGGCTGTGCATCGGCTCTAAGCATGGTGCTTCATGTTAAAACACAAGTGGCAATATTAATACTTGTATGTAAACAGTAGGCAAATCTGGGGCATAGCGTGACAGTTCACCCAAAATAGAAAATGCTACGTTAAACTAGGTATGTGTTCTCCTTTGGAACACAAAAGATATTAAGTAGAATGTACTATGGGTCATATGGACTACGTTTAGGATACTTTTATGGTTCTTTAATGGTCCTTTTGGATCTTGACAGTGACTGGTCACCATCCACTTTCATTGTATGGAAAAGAGCAGCCTGGACATTCTGCTAAATTATTTGTTTTATGTTCCATGAAAAAAAATGTTTCGAGTGACAAGAGGGTGAGTATTTTCATTTTTGGTTAAATTATCTTATGTTTTACCTAGAAATGTTATACTTGTGTTTCTACAGGAAATTTACTCCTTAGTAAAGTTCACCCCAAAATTACAATTCTGTCATCATTTCATTTTAAACCCATATGACACTTTCCCCCACAAGAATGGAATTTTTGAAGAATGTTGTCTCTGTTTTTTTTTTTTTTTTTCATACAATAAAAGTGAACTAAGGCTGTCAGTCCCTAACATTGTCTTAACAGCTACTTATGTGTTCCACAGAAAAAAGAAAGATATGCTGATTGAAACAACATGATGTAAATGATGATAGAATTTTCATTTTTAGTTAAACTATTCCTTTAAGCATTCAGAGTCAGTTTTCTGTAGAAAAAACAAAGTATATAATGGCCAAACGATTCTTCCTAATTGATGAATTGGAGTAAAAAATGCACAGCTGGGCAAAACCACTGACGCTGTTGTCTGAGTTTACAGTACATACTTTGTAAGCATTACTATGACAATGATTAATTATATCACTAAACTTAAAACAGGAGATGCAGTCAAGTCATTAAAAACATTGTTCAGCTATTTGCTTGATCATGTAGCAAAATCATATCAAATGTATTAAATGCTTGTCTTACAAAAACACTATGGCCTATATGTGCCTTTTGATGTGTTAGGAGAGAAGTGTCCTCCATTGAAATGCTCCTTTTTGAGAGAGAGGGTGTAATTACCTCAAATAACAGAGAGAAAAAGAGAGAGAAAGAGAGCAAAATGCTTACAAATACCCAAGAAGAGCAGTAAAGTTAGTCACCTTCTTAAAGCTCCTCATATTTAAGCCCTGTATTTATGTGTCATTATACAAGCGCTTGGGCTTTTTGTTCTCGCCCAGGATTCATGGACAATTATGAAAACATTATTTACGTTTGCAGGCAAATGCCACTTGAATGTGAAATGACTTAATGTATGGAGATATAATGGGTGGAAATGAGACAATAGAGAATAAGTAACATGGAGAAGAATCAAATGGGACAACCTGTAACACAGTCATACAGTATAATTAGACAGATTATCACAACAACTTGCAGCGATTGACATGCCAATTACTTAAGTAAATGAAACTTGTTAAATTTACGTTTACATTTATGCATTCGGCTGATGTGTTATCTAAAGTGCATTTAAGGTATACATTTTTAATAGTACTGTTACTACTGTATGTTTCCCCTGGGAATCGAACCCATTTTTAATACCCTGAAAAAAGTGCCAACCTACAATTGTTACTCTATTTGATCTAATCCATAAACCTTAATTACCAAAAAATTAACTTAGTAACCCAGTTTGTCAGGTAAATTTAGTCAGATTAAATTTGTGACTTAAATAATAACCCGTCAATTTAGATGTTACAGCATTGGTTAATGTAGATGATACCATATGAAGTGCATTTTTTAGGTTACTTGACAAATATGTTTTACAGTGTAGGGCAATGTAAGACAGAAATGTAAAATTTTAAGTTGCACTCAGTATTTTTTTCCTCATTAAAAAACTTTATTTAATTATACTTTTGCAATATATGTAGGAAATCATGACCACTCACATTAAAATGAAAACTCCAGACAAATCAGAAACCTTATAAAAGCTGTTTTATACTACATGGAGAGGGTCCGCACATGGGGGCTGCCATGTTAGAATGATGACCAGCCAAATACTACTGGCTTAATCTCAGTAACCGTCCTGTTATTTGACACTTTCACTCATTGATTAAAGTAACCTTGGCTGACTGTGAATACTACATTTCAGCAATGGCATCTGAAACTGAAAACTATTGCTTTTAAATGATGCTGCATCCAAGCCGCTAAGTGTCAGTGTAAGACCAAGATGACACAAAAACAAAAGTTACTGAGTGCACCCTCAAAGCTGAAGCAAGTGAATTCTGCGACACTAGCGCCAACTAAATTTAAAATAATTTAAAATAAATAATGTTTTCAAAACAGCTTTCCGAATACGTCCTGTAACAGGGTAAAAGGGAAATGAGGAGGCGAAAACCGGCTTGACAATATAAATAATCTTTTAATAAAACAAAAAGACACATAAACACATACAGGGCAGCTGCCAGTAACTCTCTCTCTCTGTCGAACTGCCGCCTCCGTTCGCCTTTATCCCTCTCGAGGGCTTGATTAGCCTGATTGGGGGCCGGGTGTGCAGCATCACGACCCGGCCACACCCTCCTCCCTGCCACACTCCTCCCTCCTTTCCTTCAGGCCACGGAGCCCACGGCATGACGTACATGGGGGGGGGGGGGTGACTTTCCAGCAAAACTAACTTGCCGGTTCTCCGATATGCCGTAGCCTGGTGCTCGGCCACTCGGTGGACGGTAGGAGTCTCCCCCGCCCTTGGCAGCGGTTCTCCCGCTCCAGGCAGTCGGCCATGAGCCCCTCCCCGCTCATGGTCGGCGGTCCTCTCTTGATCCCGCCATGTTTTAGTGGCTGGTAAGGGTCTCCTCCACCCCTGACCGCTCCAGGCGGTCGGCTAGGAGCCCCTCCTCCCCTCGTGGTCGGCGGCCATTCCTCCACTCTCAGGCAGCTGGGCTCCTCCATCCCCCGGCAGATGGCCACAGCTGCTCCGTTGGGGTGGATGGTAGTGGCGAGGACTCTACTACGGCGCATCCTTCCTCCTTCCCGGGCTTCGGCACCAATGTAACAAAGTTCAATGGAAAGGAGGAGGCGAGAACCGGACGAAGCATCAAAGTAATGTTTAATTAACAAAAAGACACATAAACATAAACACATACAGGGCTGCTGCCCGTAACTCTCTCTCTCTCTCTCTCTCTCTCGAACTGCTGCCTCCGGTCGCCTTTATCCCTCTCGAGGGCTTGATTAGCCTGATTAAGGGCCGGGTGTGCAGCATCACGACCCGGCTCCGCCCTTCTCCCTGCCACACTCCTCCCTGCCACACGCCCCTCATCTGCTGTTGTTCAAACAGTCAGATTGTCCTGCCCCATCTCATGCCATTGGTTGAGCAAAATTGTTGGGGCGGGTCTAAACGAATCTCTCAAAACAAACAGGAATTTTCATAGCGCCACACAGACACAGTGTTTACAATTTTCAGGAAAATTAACCTATGTATGGCTCACTTATGGTTGTCTCTGCATATTAAGATGGGAAAGGAAAAAGCATTTTAACATTAAAAAAGTTAGATACTTCAGCTTTAATTAAGGAAATTCAAAATTGTATGTGGCATCAATTTTAATCATATCTTTATCTTGTTTTCTATACCCTTGAAACAAAATACATAGGTAAAAGCAAAACTGTGATAAATATTAGAACTCAGAAAATGTATCTTGTCTTGTTTTTTTTCCACTTTAAAGCATTACCATTCTGAAAAACAAGATTATCTGAAAAGAAGCCTTAACATCTTACACAGTTTTAGTTGAAAATAAGACAAGAAACTCCTTTAAAATACAATGTTCTTGCAGAGAATAAGCAAGGGACCTCAAATTTGTGGGTTTACTTTAAAATAATACTTTTGTTTCACCCCCAACCAATTATAATTCAATACTGTCAGGGGTCTTAGCAGATAAAATTGAGTTCATTTCAAGTTCATATGTTCATATGGGTCCCCAAGTTACCATTTAAACATTTTCTGAGAAAACGACATCATTGAAAGCTCTTCCACCCCCTTCATCATCTGTCTTTTCCCTCTGCTAAAACCATCTCAGTACTCTCAAAATATCCAACAATCCCCAACACATCACCAAATCTATCCTTCAGCTTTGTTATGTGTGTTTTTTTTCTCAAGAGTGCACTTCTGTAGATAAAAAGCTTTTAATTTGTTCTAATGCTTGAAGCACATCAAAACATTGAGCCTCAAGAGCTTCTAAACATTTTACAAGTCACATTCAGGAATATTTTTACCCCAACAACATTGTGGGAAAGACCCTGACTGGCTTTCCTCTCATACCATGTCACCAAAAACACGTCTTATGTAAACACCCCCTTACTCATCCTGTGATGACTATTCTTGGTCAGTGTGGTTTATCACATCCAAGGATATGAATAAATGGGTTATTTTTTTAAATCACGTTATTGTTTTATCACATTATTGTCATCATTAATTGTACTAAACTAATGCATTTAACTGACAGCCCTAGAACTGAGAAAATACTGCAAAACACTTTGACATTAACATGGCATGACTTTTTCATCCTTTGCTGTGATTCCTCTTTTGACAATGACAGCTGTTTACCACTGATCACATGGATGTTGTTGCCAGGCATCTGCTGCAGAGATAAAAACAGATTGTTACATATAAATTCAATCTGGGAGCAACCTCGACCCCTGGGCTTTTCTGCCTTCACCTCCTGAGAGATGCGACAGAACACTGTCTCTGGCCACTCACTCTAATGAAGTCTAGAAAATCTACACAATGTGTGACCACACAATAGGACGCTAATGCCTGTTTTGATACCAGCAGGTAATCTACACTAGTAATGTGGAAAACACAAATTTTCAAAATTGACTCGTCAGTCCTTAAGGGATATACAATAATAAAAAAAAAAATTTAATTATATATATATATATATATATATATATATATATATATATATATATATATATATATATATATATATATACACACACAGTACTGTGCAAAAGTTTTAGGCACTTGTGAAAAATGTTGCATAGTGAGGATGTCTTCAAAAATAATGCCATAAATAGTTTTCATTTATCAATTAACGTCATACAAATTCCAGAAAAAATAAAAAACCTACATCAATATTTGGTGTGACCACCTTTGCCTTCAAAACAGACCAATTCTCCTAGGTACACCTGGATAGTTTTTCTTGGTTGTTGGCAGATAGGATGTTCCAAGCTTCTTGTAGAATTTGCCACAGTCCTTCTATCTATTTAGGCTGTCTCAATTGCTTCTGTCTCTTGTTGTAATCCCAGACTGACTCAATATTCAGTGGGGGGGGGGGCTCTGTGGGGACAATGCAATATATTGCAGAGCTCCCTGTTCTTCTATTCTATTCTGTTCTATTTGCAAAATAAATGTTTGGGAGTCTAAAATTTATATTTCCTATTGATACACTAAAGCTGAAAATATAAATAACCATCTTAAGACAAATGTTTTTGTGAAGCATCTTATGTGCTTAAGACTTTTGCACAGTACTGTATATAAATAATAGTTTATATATATATATATATATATATATATATATATATATATACACACACACACACACACACACACATACAGTATATAAACTAGTCGACCTCACTAAACATCTAGTTGTCCAGCAACTAGCATAATGACCCACCCCTAATCTATGCGGTTTACGTCAAAGAGAAAATTTTTGGGAAAGGATGCTTAGATGTTGATTATCATGCAATAAATTTGCTTGTGCAAATCTAGCCTCATATTTTAACCAAAGAAAAAAACGAAACATGCATAATTATTGCCTGTAGAAAAGCAGTTCTTCAAAGCATTTAATCAAATCAGCAGTCATTGACAGATACAGGGTTCCGACTGAGAGCAGTAGGTTGGCTTGGCACTGTAAAGTCATTACTTGATATTCCATAGAGCCAGTGTAGGCTGTACAGTCCTATGTGGCCACAGAGACAAGGGAGAAAGAGACAGAAAGAGAGAGCAAAAGCCCTTGGAGAATAAATAAATCCCAACAAACTGCAGGTAAACAAGCATACGGCTCCTACAATAAAACAGCACGCAATTCAGAAAGGATTATGTCTATAGCAGAGCTTCAATGGGTCCAGTTTTATTCACCCAAATAGTCCAAATAGGTGAACAGGTGTTTCGTGTCATAGCGGTTATAAACACTATATTGTATATATAACACTATAATATATCTGTTAAATAAACTTATAATTTAGTGGCATTATTTGGAAAACAGTATTTGGGCCTTTTCTATAAAAAACATATATATTTTTTTTCAATAAATAGCAATCATTTATCGCCTGCTTTTACAGTAAAATCTGTTCTTTCACTTTGCTACTTTTACCCTTTTTTCTTTATTTCTACCGAAAAGGCAAGTTCCATCATGCTGCTTAAAACCATGAAAGCGGCTCTTTTGATCATATAAAAATTAATTTATAACATTAGTCAAACTCTAATTTTCCCATCTCCCATGTCAGCGATCCATTTAAATGCAAAACGACAGCGAGAGGTTTGATGAAATGTAAATAAGGCAGGTGAGAGATCAGTTTTCTCAGCCTACGGCAAACATGTGAGGAATGATTTGAGATGCTTCGTGTTTTTCTCGCTCTAATGGAAGCAGCTCTGAAAGAACTAAGGCACATCTGTACACAGTGTGCAGTTAAAGCACAACACTGGGCAGAATCTGTATTGTTCCCCTGCAAGACGCTTCAATGCGATGCCTTCCACTAAAAATCTAAAATTACCAATCGCTAAGTACCAAATGAGAGCATAAAATTAACTTCGGCTAGAAAATAAAATATTTACTTTATAATTGGCAATTGCAACCAAATACATGATTTACATTACAATAAAATCACAGAAAGACAGTGGCATGCAGTCAGCCACTTTAAACCCTTCAGAGAAGGGGTGACAAACTGAGACATTAACGTTCAGATTCTGAAATGTTCTTTTCCCCATTTATTTAACAATTTACATACATTAAATAAATGAAATACACTGGCAGCCAAAAGTTTGGAATAATGTATAGATTTTGCTCTTATGGAAAGAAATTTGTACTTTTATTCACCAAAGTGGCTTTCAACTGATCACAATGTATAGTCAGGACATTAATAATGTGAAAAATTACTATTACACATTGAAAAAAATCTTAAACTACTTCAAAGGTTCTCATCACAAAATCCTCCACGTGCAGCAATGACAGCTTTGCAGATCCTTCGCATTCTAGCTGTCAGTTTGTCCAGATACTCATGTGACATTTCACCACACACTTCCTGTAGCACTTGCCATAGATGTGGCTGTCTTGTTGGGCACTCCTCACGCACCTTACAGTCTAGCTGATCCTACAAAAGCTCAATGGGGTTAAGATTCATAACACTCTTTTCCAATCATCTGTTGTCCAATGTCTGTGCTTCATTGCCCACTCTAACCTTTTCTTTTTGTTTTTCTGTTTCAAAAGTGGCTTTTTCTTTGCAATTCTTCCCATAAGGCCTGCACCCCTGAGTCTTCTCTTTACTGTTGTAACTGGTGTTGAGCAGGTAGAATTCAATGAAGCTGTCAGCTGAGGACATGTGAGGCATCTCCTTCTCAAACTAGAGTCTCTGATGTACTTATCCTCTTGTTTAGTTGTACATCTGACCTTCCACATCTCTTTCTGTCCTTGTTAGAGCCAGTTGTCCTTTGTCTTTGAAGACTGTAGTATACACATTTGTATGAAATCTTCAGTTTTTTGGCAATTTCAAGCACTGTATAGCCTCCAGTCCTCAAAACAATGATTGACTGACGAGTTTCTAGAGAAAGCTGTTTCTTTTTTGCCATTTTTGACCTAATATTGACCTTAAGACATGCCAGTCTATTGCATACTGTGGCAACTCAAAAACAAACACAAAGACAATGTTAAGCTTCATTTAACAAACCAAATAGCTTTCAACTGTGTTTGATATAATGGCAAGTGATTTTCTAGTACCAAATTAGCAATTTAAGCATGATTACTCAAGGATAAGGTATTGGAGTGATGGCTGCTGGAAATGGGGCCTATCTAGATTTGATCAAAAATGACTTTATTCAAATAGTGATGGTGCTGATTTTCCATCAGTAATGTCCTGACTATACTTTCTGATCAGCTGAATGCCACTTTGGTGAATTAAAGTACCAATTTCCTTCTGAAACAGCAGAACCTGTACATTATACCAAACTACTGGCCACCAGTGCATATAAATATGTAACTTCAAAAAACAACTTAAATGTAATGTAGACCACAAAAATCTTCACATTGAGAGGGCCTTTAATGGTCCATATGAGTGGCGCGTGTATGGCCAGCTGAAAAGTTGACTGAAGAGTGTGCATTCACACATGCACGCTAATGTCACAGTCCACATTTGCTGTATAAATCATTACATGCTCAGAGGTGATGTTAGTACATCATCATCATCATCAAGCTTCCATACGGACATGGCAACACTTTGTCCCGTCTCTGGTTTCTTTGGCAACCGATTTCAAGTATGTTTGGTGAGCCCTCACATGCTGAGGTGAGCAACATCTCAATGCTTCGTCCAGAGTCCTGCTTAAAACAGTAGTCAAGATAAAAAGAGTCACTACACGAGAGAAAGAGACTGTGGCATGGGGGGGCGTGGTCATGTGTCGGTCTGCAGGAGAGAGAGAGCGGTAAGGCTTGTCACCTGGTTCATAATTATCTCTAACACCTGCCTCTCATTATAGTGATGGCGGAGGGAGACTTGAAAAGGCACGCCAGAGCATCAGGGAGAGAGAGAGAGAGAGAGAGAGAGAGAGAGAGTGACCAGAAAGCACGACAAAACCAAGAGAGTGGTTGTTAGCTAGAATGCTTTCATTTATTTAAAACATTTTTCTTTGTTATCGACAGTTACTGTCGATTGTGTTTAAGAAAGAGAATAAAAGGACTGATCGGGCAGGGACGTATTGGATACCGGTAAGAGTAAAAGGGAATACAAATCAAGCTTTGGTGGATACAGGTTGTTCTCAAACCTCAATCCACCAACGCTTGGTGCAAGGCGGGTCATTGGATAAAAATAAACTGGTGAGGGTGAGGTGTGTTCATGGTGACATTCACAGGTATCCGGTGGTTACCATTGAGATACGATTCAGGGGAAAAATGCATAGAGTCGAGGCCGTGTTAATCCCCGCCTCACCCATCCACTAATTCTGGGAACCAATTGGCCCGGTTTTAAAAACCTATTGAGGGTAATATGTGTGGATGGATCCTACAAAGTAGTGGCATGGGGCGTGACGTGCGATACTATGGCTGGTGAGGCGGTGCCAGGGCTGTCAACGTCGGCTCCGCGTCAGGATGATGCAGACGAGGGAATTCCCATTCTCAGGGGCTTCCCTGAGGGGGATTTCCCTCTGGATCAGTCACATGATAAGTCCCTCAAGCACGCCTTCGACCAAGTGAACGTAATTGATGGTCAACAGCTCCAGCCCGGTGTTGCGCTCACATACCCGTACTTTTCTATTATTAAAGAGCGGTTGTATCAAGTGAGACGCAGGACACTCAAACCAAAGCGAATACAACTCAGCTGTTAGTAACAAAGAGCCGTCAGGAAACACTCTTCCAGGCAGCTCACTATAATCCAATGGCTGGCCACTTAGCTCACGAAAAGACTTTGAACCGTATAATGGCCCCTTTCTTTTGGTCGGGCATTCACGAGGACGTTCGCAAGTGGTGTGCGGCGTGCCATGAATGTCAGTTGATAAATCCACCGGCCACCCCAAAGCGCCATTGTGCCCATTGATGTTGATCGAGATCCCCTTCGAGAGAACTGGCATGGATCTCGTCGGGCCATTAGAACGGACTGCATGCGGACATCGCTTTGTATTAATTCTGGTGGACTATGCAAATCAATATCCGGAAGCAGTGCCCCTGTGCAACATCTCAGCACGTAGTGTTGCGGAGGCACTCTTCAAAATTATCTCCTGAGTCGGGATTCCAAAGGAAATCCTCACTGATCAAGGCACAACATTCATGTCACGTACACTATGCGGGAACTATACAAATTATTAGGCATTAAGTCGATTCGCACCAGCGTTTATCATCCGCAAACTGACAGGTTGGTCGAACGATTTAATAAGACCTTAAAAAACATAATTCGTAAGTTCGTACACGAAAATGCTAAAAACTGGGATAAGTGGCTCAAACCCCTGCTGTTTGCAGTACGAGAGGTCCCGCAAGCCTCCACCGGGTTTTCCCCGTTTGAGCTACTGTATGAGCGCCGGCAGCGTGGCGTACTTGATGTCATACGGGAAGCTTGGGAGGAAGGACCTTTGAATAGTAAAAATCTAATTCAATACATTCTTGACCTTAGAGCAAAACTCCACACTTTGGGGCAGGTAACACAGGAGAATTTGCTCCAAGTGCAAAAATGTCAACGTCGACTGTGCTCGACTACGGGAATTCGCACAAGGAGATAAAGTGCTTGTATTGCTGCCCACCTTAAGCTTCAAATTACTCGCCAAGTGGCAAGGACCCTTTGAGGTCACATGACAAGTCGGAGATCTCGATTATGAGGTTAGGCGAACAGATAGGATATGGGCACGTCAAACCTACCACCTCAACCTCCTCAAACCATGGAGGGAGTCGGTACCCGTAGCCTTGGCGACAGCAGTGCCGGAGAGGGTGGCGCTCGGGCCGGAGATATTTCCTAAATCAAGTTCATACACCTCGGTCCCTTGCGGAGACCACCTCTCGCTGTCGCAGCTTACAGATATTGCCAGGTTGCAAGCGGAGTTCGCAGACGTGTTTTCACCCCTACCCGGTCGCACGAACCTCATAGAGCACCACATTGAGACCACCCCGGGGCTGGTGGTTCGTAGCCGCCCCTATCGTCTTCCTGAACACAAGAAAAAGATTGTTCAGGAAGAATTAGAGGCAATGCTTGAAATGGGCATAATACAAGAGTTGCACAGCGATTGGGCCAGCCCGGTAGTTTTGGTACCGAAGAGTGACAGCTCGATCTGCTTCTGTGTTGACTACCGGAAAGTGAACGTGGTGTCCAAATCTGATGCTTATCCAATGCCGCAAATTGACGAGTTACTCAAGTTACTTAGGCGGGTGGAAGTTAGGTATCTAGGGTTCCACTTGGGTCATGGGCAGGTGCGTCCACAGGTTGACAAAACCACAGCGATCGCAGCCTGCCCGGTGCCCAAGACCAAAAAGGGGGTACGGCAGTTTTTGGGGCTGGCTACTACCGAAGGTTTGTGCCTAGTTATTCTGATGTCACCAGCCTGCTGACTAACCTTACTAAAAAGGGGGCTCCAGATCCAGTCAAGTGAACAGAGTCGTGCCAACAGGCCTTCCTTAAGGTAAAGTCTGCACTGTGTGGGGGGCCGCTTCTACATGCACCTGATTTCTCTCTCGCCTTTATTTTGTAGACTGATGCATCTGACGGGGCTGGGCGCGGTGCTCTCGCAAGAGGTGGGAGGGTAGGAACGGTCAGTGCTATTTATTAGTCGCAAGCTCTCCTTCAGGGAGACAAAATATAGTACCATCGAGGAGGAGTGTCTTGCAATTAAGTGGGCTGTTCTGACCCTCTGCTCTACCTGCTGGGGCAAGCCTTCGCCCTCTTTTCCGATCACGCTCCTCTGCAGTGGCTCCACCGCATGAAGGATACTAGCGTGCGGATCACCCATTGGTACCTGGCTCTACAGCCCTTTAAATTCAAAGTGGTCCACAGACCGGGGGCGCAGATGGTTGTGGCTGACTTTCTCTCCAGAAATGGTGGGGGGAGGGGGGGGGGGGGAGTAGGCATGCTGGATGTTGCCCCAGCCTGAGTCAGCGGTGGGGGTATGTGGCATGGGGGGGCGTGGCCATGTGTCAGTCTGCGGGAGAGAGAGAGCGGTAAGGCTTGTCACCTGGTTCATAATTATCTCTAACACCTGTCTCTCATTTTAGTGATGGCAGAAGGAGACTTGAAAAGGCAAGCAAGAGCATCAGAGAGAGAGAGAGAGAGAGAGAGAGAGTGACCAGAAAGCACGACAGCCCTGAACCAAGAGAGTTCATTTATTTAAAACTTTTTTCTTTGTTATCGATGGTTACTGTCAATTGTGTTTAAGAAAGAGAATAAAATGACTGACCTTGAATCTTCTTCGTTGTCTCCTTACTCCTCCATTGCCTGAACTAAGAGATCTGTTACAGAGATGAATTCATGTTTCCAAACATGGAAAGAGTCCACGGTGATTCAGTATTTGTGAATTTCTAACACAGCTTAACATCACAAGTGTGTTTTGATGTCTGCAGCAATGGCATTACTAGATGATTTAAAATGCAATAGTAATTCAAAATTGTGCTGCTCTCAAGGTGACTTTGCTTTATAATCATCACCATAATTAACAGTTACAAGAAGGCTCCAAAATAAACACTCCAAATGCCAGTAAACAGTTTTTGGGAATTGCAAAATAATGAATGGTTTAAAAGTAAGAATGACTGTCTGACCCTCAGCTAAATTATTTTGTACCCTGTTTACAAGGCTATTGTTTGGTTCCTCTGGGGCTGGTTGAAAGATAGTTTGCTTGAGCTGAAGATGAGAAAACAAGACAGAGTTTTTGAGAAGAAATTGAGGGGAGTTCAGGGAGCGGTTTTACAGTCAGCTAACTTGCCGTCACTGTGTAAGCCACACACCCCAGTGAGCAGTTTACTTCCCATTAAATGACACAAACACTGACCCACTGCCTGCTTCTCTCTCACAATGCAGGCTTCTTTACTAGACAATATGTTCAACATTACAGTCCACTAACAGCAAATCTTTTCAGCTTGCTGCCATTGAGGGGATTATTGGCATTTTCTTGTAAGTACTTACCTGCTCCTTGGGGCACATACACTGCTGAAAAAATAGCCTAAGCTGGTTATAGCTGGTCTTACAACTTTGTCATTTAGGGGTGTTGGGCACTGCTCAGGTTGGGAGACGACCTGGCCGACTAACGCAACCAGCTGAGCACCAGTTTTGCCAAGCTGGGAAATCAGCTAGGCCATCTGAAAAACAGTTTGTCCAGACTGGGAGATCAGCTGAAAACAACCTTGGCCAAGCTTTCAAACCAACTAGACCATCTGAAAACCAGGCTGGCAGACCAGCTAGACCAGCTAAAAAAAACAGCTTAGCCAGACAGGGAGACCAGCATAAAACCAACTTGGTCAGGCTGGGAGATTAGCTAGACCATCTGCAAAACAGGCTCGGCCAGTCTTGGAGATCAGCTAGACCAGCTGAAAATCAGCTTGGCCAGGATGGAAAACCAACTACACCAGATGAAGACCAGCTTGGCCAGGCTTTCAGACCAGCTAGACCAAAGAAAAAAACACTTGGCTAGGCTGGAAAACCAGCTAGACCAGATGAAGACCAGCTTGGCCAGACTGGGAGACCAGCTGAAAACCAGTTTGGCCATGCTTTCAGACCAGCTAGACCATCTGAAAACCGGGCTGGGAGACCAGCTAAACCATCTGCAAAACAGCTCGGCCAGTGTCGCAGATCAGCTAGACCAAATAAATAAAAAAAAAACACTTGGCCAGGCTGGAAAACCAGCTAGACCAGAAAAGACCAACTTGGTCAGGCTGGGAGGCCAGCTAGACCATCTGCAAAACAGCTCGGCCAGTCTGGGAGATCAGCTAGACCAGCTGAAGACCAGCTTGGCCAGGCTGGGAGACCAGCTAAACCATCAGAAAACCAGCTTGGCAAGGCTGGGAGACCATCTGAAGACCAGTTTTGCCAGGCTGAGAGACCAACTATACCATCTGAAAAACAGTTTGGCTAGACTGGGTGACCAGCTGAAAACCAGCTTGGCCAGGATGGGAGACCAGCTGAAAACCATCTTGGTCAGGCTTGGAGACCAGCTAGACCATCTGAAAAACAGCTCGGCCAGTCTGGGAGATCAGCTAGACCAGCTGAAGGCCTGTTTGGCCAGGATGGGAGACCAGCTAGACCAAATAAATTATTATTATTTTTTTTTAAAAACACTTGGCCAGGCTGGAAAACCTGCTAGACCAGATGAAGGCCAGCTTGGCCAGGCTGGTAGACCAACTAAACCATCTGAAAACCAGCTTGGCAAGGATGGAAGACTAGCTAAAAACAGCTTGGCCAGGCTTTCTGACTTGCTAGACAAGCTGAGAACCAGCTTAGGATGGTTTAAGCTGCTTTTTTTTTCAGCAGGGTGTTTTGAAAAAAGTGCAAACCATACATTTTGCCAAAAAGTACAGTATGTATAGTTTGTCTAGTAGAAAAAGCTGCTTTAAATGTGAAAAAGATGACTGTGAAAGCAGATCCTGTTTCGGAACAGACGGTGCAGAGGAAAAATGCATTAAGAACACAGGAGGAGAGGGGAGTTATGCCAGGCGTGGCTCCTCGCCCCCATACATGCCCCATTCTGTGACAATCCAGCCACCGCTGTGCAATAAAGCCCAGCCCTGTGTCTGTGTCTGTAACAACAGCCTTTCTGTCTTAAAGAGCAGCGTTTCCATTAGCCCCATCAATGGCTGTTTCGCTGGATCGCTCCAAGTCCCACGGAGAGGCTGGTTTGTTTGTTCATTATTGGGCCTTCGAAAGCTAACAGTGCTACATGTGATTTCAAGTGCACTGCAAACTAGAATAAAGACAAAATCTCGATTATTTGCTAGATGGGGTACAAAATAGAAACACCCAATGAGGCATTATGGTAGGGCTCATTTACTGCCCCTGATGAGATGTTTTTCTTGAGATGCTGATTATCACTGCACCTGATTTAGTTATGACAGTACACAGCTACAACTCCATTAACCAAATCAGGTGTTTTAGTAATGTCCTGGAGCTAAACCACTCTACCAGCAGGGTTCTTCAGCACTGGGGCTTGGAAGCACTTAGTGTCAGCCTCAGACGGCATGCCTATGCACTACCAGTGGACTGTTCATGGACCGTTTGATGTAGATTGCACACAAAGTGGCAAGAGCTTTCTCAAAATGGCAAGGTTTAATCAGACTGACTGGCTTTACACAATTTCCCAGAGTCAAAGTGCACAAGTTTGTGTTTACAAGTTCCAGGGCTACTAAAATATCCTTTGGCCCGCAGATTATTCTTGGGCCAAAAAAGGCCAACTGGAGATTGAGGCGGTTCAATGTCAAAGGTGGAGTTTTGCAGAACTTGCCAGGTTGTGTATCCAGCGCAAAATGGTACAGGCTCGGGAAAAATAAAAAAAAAATTGCAGGTACAGTACAAATACGTTAAAACGCACAATGGAAAAAGCAGTGCCCAAAGAAATAACCTTTCATGGTTCGAAACCATGGACGATGTGCTGGGACATCGTCCTGCTGTTAGTGAAGAGACCACTCATGACACCATGCCAGTTACAGTCGGTGTTTTGTCAACGCTAACTTATCTCGCTAGCTAGCCAATGTTTACAAACTATATGAATTCGATATTTTAGATAACTAGATAACATTATACCTCAGCTTGAGCTTCCATCTTGCTTATGAAATGGGCGGGGTGTGTGACATTGGCACCAGGGCGGCATATTAAGAGTGATTTTTAGGGCAACGCTGAGGGGCTATTGGCCTGATGGTGTGAACGCAGACTGATTTTGGTCTCACAGCTTGAGGTACGAGTCTATTGGTCCTGGCTGGCCAGTTGGTAGCCCTGGCTCACACTGGCCTGATAGTGGAAAAGCAGCTATTGAGTGCTTCGGATGAAAATCTAATGGCTGGATTTGGCAAATTTCATGGGAATGAATCTTTGAAAGATATTTATTTATAGTGTTTTGTTTGAGGCACTTAGTAGCAAATTAACATGATACCACTGCTGAAAATTTAACTGATGAAGCTAGTTGATCAAGCAACACAATCACATGGAAAATTGACATGTAGTTTCCGAAAGTTCATGTACCCAGAAATTAACCCTATTATGCCCAATTATTGACAGACACCATCCTCCATCAGGTATTTTTGCATAATTTCAACTGATTACCTTTCCCTCTAGCACTATTGACAGTGCGTTCCATGACCCAGAAACCAGAAAGTAATAGCGTTCACATAAACAATGGTTGGGACACCAATATGACTGTCCATGCTGGGGGCCAGCATCAAAAACACAAATTAGTGACCAGCAGATACTGGTCTTTTCAGCAGGGAGGGCCACTGTTCTCAAGTTTATGTTTACAAGTTCCCAGGTTGCTACAATGAGAGATTTCAAGGAAAAACTACTGACTGGATTTTACAAAGTTTGCGAGGTTTGTGGCATCGAATCTTTGAAAGACATTTAGAGTTTTGTTTGAGGAACCTGGTTACAAGGTATCCTTCAGCACACCTACAAACTCTCCTTTGCTCTCAATTTTAGAGTTACCTGTCACTAAATGTCCAATTCAAAAAGTGAACTGTGGTTGGTCACTTTCCATGTCTATCAAATGACCTCTTCTTGACTATGTGGGAAGATCTTGACTACAATATGGTGGAGCAGTCTTTATTTTAAAAAGTCTGTGTGAGACTCGGAACCCCTTAATTTCTGTGGTTCAGTGGTTGAGAGCTTATTTCTCCATATAGCACCAAACAGATCAACTACAGAGTTTGCAGAATAAAATGCTGACTGAGAAGAGATTTGGCAAAATCTCCTCCACCGACAGACTGATAGCCACAGCTGCAAGAGATATATACAGTTAGGCTGGATTAAAACTTGGGTTAATCTTATATTTTCTAACAGTTGAATACCAGAGCAGAATCTAAAGAACCGACTGAGAAAAGAGTACTGCTTTCACAAAATTATCAAACGCCCCCAAAGGGTCCTCTTCACTCATGAACAACCCCTTGATTTCAATGTACTTGACTGTCTGCGACAAATTCATGGCTGAGCAGCTCTTTAGAGATACATGTGCCTTGCAGGTCTTGTCAAGTGTGCTTGTGAGAGCACGTAGGTGTGTACTGCAGGTAAATGCTGAGCTCTCCTCCGGCAAACACTGTCATCTGGCTGTCAGGTGGACTGCTGTCTATTAGACACTTGACACACCATAGCAAGCAAGAAAGGGAGAGAGAGAGAGAGCGAGAGAGAGAGAGAGAGAAAGCGAGACCAATATGTGGATAGCCAAAAAGTAAAAGACACAGTGGGGGGTAGGAGACAGGCAATAGTATCAAAACAGAGTCAGAGAATACAGTTTGATAGATGCAGCAGCAATCCATCAGAGGAGGCAAGGAAGGCTGTGCCTCTTCAAAAAATGTATTTAAAAGGAATGTAACAACAAAAGAGATCAAATTAACTGTTTAATCGGTTTACCAACTAACGTGCATAATGCAGATGCATAAAAAAAATTTTTTTTACCTTCAAGCCCTGGTGAGTTAATCACTTTTCAAATGCCAGAGGAGACTGAGATCCTCTACACATATGGATTACATGTTAAATGGAAGAGGGCCTTCCATTTATTTATGCAGTAAATACATATATTGCTCATAGTCTGCAGATGGCACTGCATAATTGGTTCCATTCATTTACTATATTGACAAGTGTTGTGTTGATGACTGGAGAGACTATAACACATTTTTCATTATTATGACTATTTTAAGATATTAAGGAGGGTATGCAAAAAAATTAAATAAAATAAAAAATAAAAAATTCCAAGATGCAAAACTTGCAGCTACTGCAATCTTTTATTAGTTTGATCAACATTGAGTTACACATCAGTCTCAACAAGAAAGTTCCCTCACGGTTCACCATTGGATAGATGTACAAAAAAAGATAAGGAAAAAACAGATGGAGTGAGGGGGCAAAAATGGGAGAAAGCAAAAGAGACAGACAGAAAGGAATCTGCGGCTCTCTGGCCTGTAGCCAGGCAGGGTGAGTATCAATCTGTCTCTGACTGCATGAATAATGCAGCCTCATTCCCGGCCGTAGTCCTGCCTGTAATCTACATTGCGAGAATGATTTTACCCCCAGGTTGCTGTTTATTTATTTATTTACTTTAGTTCATCAGGACGCACAGACCCATAAGATCGCACTAATTTCCTGACGAACGAGTTTGGCATGCTGTGCGGATGTGAGGCACTGATGAATTTCAAGGAGTGCTGAACTCTCTTTATTTCAGTGTTTATTTCGGTTTTCGTGTGTGTGTGTGTAAAATGGAGAGGATTCAGGGCTCTATTTTCATGAGTGCGCAAAGTGCAACGCTATGTGCAAAGACTATGCTCTATGTCGTATCCAATTTTCATTGGCCGTGAGAGGGAGTGTTTGCATTATCTGTTGGTATCTGTGCGCAAACTGTGGGTGTATTTTATGGTAACGCAGTGCCGCAAAGCGCAATTTGCTATTTTCTTGAGAAATAGGTAATTGCGCTAAGATGTTTCAAAACCACCTCTGTTTTCAGTTCAAAGTCTAAATTCTGATCCTACATTTGCAGTTTGAAGATTCCACCAGCAGGCAGTAATAAAGTCCATGTCCAAACTCTAAAAATATAGTAGATCATCAAATAATGTCCCTGACACTGAAAGCTGTTTTATGAAACAAATATTTATGAGATTTGTTTTAAACTTACTATAGGTCATGGTTTATTTTTCAGTTATTATAATTATTATGTTTATATTTACAATTGTATTTATGATCTAATTTGTACTGGTATTTTTCCACACTTTGTTGTAGAGTGATTTTTAAGTCACTGCAAAAGGGGCCGGTGGAAGAAGTTGGAGAGAGTAAAATGTTTGGCTTTGGTATGATTTTTTGACCACTTCGTCATTTTGATTATATTTTAGTTTGAAGTTTAATTTGAATTTAGAAATATTTTTAAATACATTTTTTGTTTCAATAAATGAATTACATTTTTCAAGTGTGTGCCGATACAATGTTAATACTAGCCATGCTTTGTGAATCAGTAGATGAAAAAAATTAATAATACTTAAATTCTCTATAATTTAACAGAGCCTACATCCAAATCCTGAACCACATTTTCCATGCTTATAAAAGGAGCGTATCACTAGCCTAGTTTCCATCCACTTTTCATGCTATTTTGTTATCGCCAAAGTGAAAATGCGGACATTTGTTTTTGCGAAATTTGCCATCTTCTGCCTGTTTCCATTCAAATGACCTTTTATCGATAAAAATGTTGTGCGTGATGATGTCATGCCTAAAAAAACGCATACGTTTTGGTTTATCGCAAAGGAAATCTGCCCTTAAGCCGTTTCCAAACAGGAATGTGTGTTTATCGCTAATTGTGTACCTTTCGCCACCCAGATGTCCCTAATTTTTTTTTCCTCAATGTTTTGGTAAAATGGGGAGAGTATTGAGATAATTCATTGAAATTAGCCAGCTAACTGTCATTTTAATTTCACAAATAAATGCAATCAGAAGATGAGGAACTGCAATAAAAAGGGAACTGTTGCCCTTCTGATAGAACGGTAATATTGGTCCTGATGTTGCACCTATTGCAGGTTGGCACCGGTTCCGGCCCGAAAGTAAATCATCATGGCCCTGTTCAAGCTGGCAAACTGCACCAAGTAGTGGGGAAAACTTTCAGTCTTAGTATAAGGACCATCAATCATTGTGTATATGCTGTGTGCACTAAAATATTAAAGACAAATTGATGCTGTGTAATATCAGGTTTATATATGATACATTCCTGATATTCAATAGGCTATTTTGAACAATCATCTAATCTAAAGCATCGCCATCACAACTGCATTATGTCCCGCATATTTGTACAGCAACTTTTAACGACCAACTGAACTTGATTGTCATCTAAAATTTATTTTAGGGTCATCATTCAATTTACATTTTCTGAAGAAGCTCAGCAAATGCGATCGAAGGTAAAGAGGGTTATATTTAAAATATTTAAACATTTTTAAAATGTTCAAAAGTTAGTTTTCTGAAAGTGAAGTCAGCATTGGACAAATAGTTCTGATAGTTTATAGTTTTGAAAAAAGTGTAGAACATTCTGAGAATGTCATTCAGCCGACTTTTTTAATCTACAGAGCAAGGTAAGGCTAATTTAAGTTTGTGTAAAGAAAAGGCATATATGGGTCTAAAAATATATATTTTTTTCATTTGGTAATTAATTATTTTATTAAATGCTTTATTCATTTGGTAATTTATTTAGCCTAATTTAATACAGGGAATTTTGCCTGCATTTTTTTCAAAAGTATAAACAATAATTTTACAGAATTGGGCTATATGGTAGTGTTCCAAAAAAGCACACTGAAGCCTTTCTCCTAGTATTGTGTATTTATTTTTAATTTAAAACATCTTTGTGCACAGAAAATACATGTTTTTTTGTATTGTGGGCTAATTCCATGACAGCCGTCTATTATTTTGAATGGTGTGGAAAAGCAACTTTAATAAATAAACGGATGGCTACCATGATTAATCGCAAACAGTGGCCATTAATTTGTTCTCCGTGCACTTGTCGATGTGCATGATACAAGATATTTGTGTTGGCAGTCCTGGAAGTGTCATGATTGCAGCATCGGACCTGTGCAGGTACGCCGTTAAGATCAATCCATAATCACGTACAATAAATTGACTTTCAAGGATGTATACCGTCGTCATGATTAACACAGGCTAACGATTGGGTAAATTCTGTCATGTGACACCACATTTTTGCATTAATGGCAATTTTCTCGACAAAGAGTTTTTCCAAACCAGTTTTTTCGTGACATTTGAAGTATCGACATAGAGTTTATGCGCTAGAGTTAAACGGAAAAATATTATGTCAACACTTGTGAAATTTTAGCAATAATTAGCTTTTCCGTCAACTTTATTTTTATGTGCTAAAACTTTTTTTGCAAAAAATCCTTGGATGGAAATGTAGTTACTGTCATAGAAATATACCTGACATTAAACAAGGACAGAGTTAATGCACAAGTCCATATTTCTATTCTAAAATCATTGCATATCTAATTAATTTACATTACCAACTTCTTATGACTGTGCTGTCTTTGTTTATATCACTGGTGCTTCAGGGTATGGAGTTCATAATAGGACGCAGATGCTGAAGAACCTCTGAATTAAATTGCACTTGACCCAGCCCATCAGCACTTTGTGCACGCAATTTCGCCAAACCCACCTGCGCCTAGACTTAGCGCTTGCACGAAAATACCAAAACTTTATAGCCATGCTGTGGGGATGGGGGCATGTTCGTGTGTCTGTCTACGGGATAGGGAGAGCGGTAAGGCTCGTCACCTGGGCTGTCATTATCGTTAACACCTGTCTCTTGTTATAGTGATGACTGAGGGAGACCTGAAAAGGTCCTGAAAAGCATCAGTCGGGAGAAAGAGAGGGACTAGAGAGAAACTATTCCTGTGTGTGTACAACTCGATTGACTGACTCATTTGTGTGTGATTATTTTGCCACTGAGTGCCCTTTTTGTTTGAGTTTTGTGAATGAAGCTGAAGAGTAATAATATACTCTCGTTGACTATTTTCGCTGCCTACTGACTCCTCCATTTGCCCTGAGAATACTATCTCTGTTTTTTTTTTGTTTTTTTTTGCATTTGGCAGACGCTTTTATCCAAAGCGGACAATCCCCCTGGAGCAACCTGGAGTTAAGTGCCTTGCTCAAGGACACAATGGTGGTGGCTGTGGGGATTGAACCAACAACCTTTTGCTTACCAGTTCAGTGCTTTAGTCCACTACCACCACCACCACCACCACCACCACTCCCCACTCCCCACTCCCCACTCCCTACTCCCTATGTTACACATGCATTTAAATTTAAAGTGTTTAATTTATGAAAATAATTGTCTCCATACAGCACCATTTTCATAGTCATGAAAATAATTTCACAATGCAAAAATTTTATTGGTCGTAAAAATAGGCTTCATCTAATGTACTTTATGCAAAATGTAATTTATTGTATTTTTCCACTGATTTTGGGGTGAAATCTTACCTGGATATTTCTTGACAGTTTTGTGAGATTCACCCATTTAGATCATCCTTTATGGCATCTACTCTGCCTGAAATAGCATGAGGAGTTCAGTAATGCACTCAGAAATACAGTTCAGCTGGAGAGGTATTTTGCTAAGGAATATTTCTCACAAGAACAGACTGTCATTCAGCAAACTGTAGCTGCCCTCTAGTTACGCTTCTGCACAGAATACAAACAATGTTATTTACATTGATAACATAGTTAAGCTTGGTTTAGGAGAAAGTTTGTCATATTTTACATTTTCTCAAAAGATTAAGTCTCTAAGCCGTAAGTGCTGAGGTGAAGTAAACAGTACACACATTCGTCTCATATGCCTTCTACTCATTTTACATTACTGTGTGTTAATGTCATTCCATGCTAAATGTGTGTCAGTAAACAAGTATGTCTGTTTGTGTTTGCGGAGGGATAGGGTGCTACAGGAGCCAGATGGATTAGTGGATTTGGGTCTCATTAAAAACCTTCAAATTGAAATGCACAGCCACTGGATTTGGACTGGAATGAGAAAGGAGCAATTTCATAACCGCTTAAAACTACTCAAAGTTCTTCTACTACACTGTTCTGCTGAAAAGACCAGCTGGTTTTTGCTAGTTAGTGCTGGTTTGATGCTGGTCCACATGATGTTCACCAGCAAAACCTAACTGGTGAGTGTGGTTAATCAGCATGGTTTTTCTGTGTTAGGAACTCTGCTGGGTAAGCTAGTTAAAAATCCTGGTGGAGACATCAGCATACCAGCATTCCATGCTGGAGACCACCCCCATACAGTATTCTGATATTTAGCCATATATTAAATTATTGTTCATATATTTGTGCATATGTACATATTTCCAATTCCACTCTTTGTTATATTCCAAAGTACATGTGCAAACATGAAGTAGAGAACATGATTTTTCACTTATACAATCTAGTACTGTATATGTATCCATCCTTAACATTTTTAGGAATTAAAATAAATATATATATATGTGTGTATTTGGCAAAATATGTTACAAAAATGAAAACATACATTTCTGTAGTATCTTGAAATATGTTGCATAAATGTACAAGTATGTGACTTTTTTTTATAAGTGAAAACCATATATTAGCATACATATTATATATGTGTTTTACATGTGGTGCCCATACGTATATCAGTATACATTTATGCATGGGGCATCCAAAAAAACAAAAATATATGCTCAAAACTTTTGAATACTTTGAATACCTGGACCCCCTGTGATACTGAGCTACATTCATTGAGCTAAAGGGTAAACGGTATTATGTCCCCCAAAAATTTATATTAGCCAAACTTGATTCTCAGCTTTGCAAATGTTGCAGCAAGGAGTCATTTAAAAAAATAAAAAATAAAAAAAAAACACGGCGTTCTCAAATGTAAAGTCTACCTATGCATCGATCACAACAGTTAGGTCATGGCATCAGATTTAGAGAAACTATGATAGGTGTGGGTGAGAAACATGTCAATATTTATGTCCTTTTTTACTATAAATTCTCCTCCCTGCCCAGTAGGTGACAATATGCTCAAAGAATGTGTATCGCCAAAAACAAAAGAAGAAGAATGTGAAAGTGGAAATTTATATTAAAAAAGGACTAAAATATTGATCTGTTTCTCACCCACACCTATCATTTTGCTTCTGAAGACATGAAATTAACCACTGGAGCCATATGGATAACTTTCATGCTTCCTTTATGTGCTTTTTGAACCTTAAAAGTTCTGGTCACCATTCACTTGCATTGTATGGACCTACAGAGCTGAGATATTCTTCTAAAAATCTTTGTTTGTGTTCTGCAGAAAAAAGAAAGTCATACACATCTAAGATGGTATGAGGGTGAGTAAATGATGAGATAATTTTCATTTTGGGGTGAACTATCCCTTTAAGGCCTATAAATCCTTAAAGTATATTGAATATAATTTTTTTCTAGTTATGCTCTTCTCTAAATTATTTAATTGGCTAGACCAGCTTTTCATGCTTTGCATTGACCCTGTTTAGATTTTGTTAAACATATTTATTGTAAAAAAAAATAAATCTAGAAACTCCAAGGACTGGTACCTGACACACATAAATGGAAATCTGCCTCAGTAATATCTATGAAATGAGTTCCAGTAATCCAAAAATCACAAACAACCAGAAAAGTCATAGAAAAGTCATGGAAATGTATTGGTCAAAAGGTGTGGGAACAACCAGCTAGTGGGGCCATCTTGGTCAAGCTAGTCAGGGCTGTAAAACCACCTTGGACCAGCAAGAAACCAGCTACCATGTTCAACTTAAGCTGGTACAACTAGGTTTTTCCAGCAGGTCTGGGAAATGTTATGGCAAAAATGTCTGAAACAGCCTTCCAAAATTCCAAGATGCAGTTGGGCCGCTTTCAACATAATACAGGATTATAGTTTCCACGACAAAAGGACACAAATTTGGTGCTCCTCTCCATAGGGCTGAGGCCTAGAAAGTTCTAGCTCTTATACTGTATCTTCACACACTCCCTTACAAAACCTAAAAAAGTGGAGGAAGAGAAAGACATAGTAGGAGAGGGGAGGAATGGAGGAATACTTTTGGAATGACTCTGTCCTCAGTAGCACACTTCACCCACACATTGTGGGAAAGACCACATTTGACCATTTATGTCAGTTCAAAACCCACAAATGCATAAACACAGTTTCTCTTGCTCTCCTATGTCTCTCTCTCCGCTCTCTTTTTCTCTGCTGTAGCCAGTCATTCTGCCCTGCTGTAGTCCCTGATCTCGGGCGACTAATCTTCATCAAAAGTAAGACAGTGAATGAGTCGTGTTGGGTTGAAAAGAACTGGAGTGTGATTTGAGGGCTTCAGACAGAATAGCAGATGAAATCGCTCACCTGAGTGTGTGATTTAAAAAGGTTCTGTTTGGAATTAAATTGGCACCCAGTGTGAGGAAATGACTTGAGAGATTGTACAGCGTTGTGTTAAAAATGTACAGAAAATCTGAAACTTCCTGGCTGCAATGGTCTCATCTCCATGATCAGGTTGCTTGAAGCCTTAATTTCCCATTCAGTGCACTAAAACTGATTGTAAAGATCTACTTCACATAGTCATTTTTTAAATTGTTAGTAGTATTTGTTAAGGCAAGCATCACTACAACAACTGCATGCTCATATTTAGAATTAGGGATTTGTTCAAATCTTTAACCCTTAGCATTAAAATCTGGTGCAAAACTGTTACTGCACAGTTTATGCTACGGATATGAATGATACCTCAAATTGTGCGGCTTGTTGTGGTATGGTAAACTATGACTATTCTAAGTGATCAGACTTATGAAGTTTGCCTGACGGATGATAAAACTAGTAAACAAAATCCATAGATTTACATTGAAGGAGGGTCCCGAGCCATATAGGGCTAGTATCATCGAGACATGTGGGTGGGTGACCAACCACCTAAAGCAACTATCCAGGGATGCGTTTCTCAAAAGCATCGTTAGCTAACTATAGTTGCAAGTTCTATCATTACCAACATAGTTCAACGATTTGGTGTTTTCCGAAACTGTTGTTCCAACGAATATTTGCAAACAGCATCGCAAAACTGTGTGGCTAGAACTACAGTTCTTTACCTGTGGTTAGAAGCATAGCTCCTTGTTAGTTTGCTGTGCCTGTGTGGACATCATTTCACTTTGCTAAGGCTTCTATATCTTTCCATATATATGTTTTATTCTGTCAAGACTTTGACCACGTTTACATACATTTAAGAAAATGATTTATTCCAGGGTTTTGCAGAAAAGCATTGTTCTGAAACGTCACGTAAACGTGAGAGTAGCCTTTTAAGGGATTAAAGGCTGTTAAGAGAAAGCGCTTTATCACACACAGTCAGAGAACATGGCTTTTTTGTGTTTATGTTAATGCATAAGTGGCGTTAATATGTTTTTGAAGAGTGTGCATGTGCATATGTTCCAGGGCATCAGGGCAACACCGAAGTCTAATATAGAGGGAAGCCCATCTATTGCAGCACAATGCATCTGTCGCATTACAAAGTGCATGTCACTTTAGTGTCTTCAGCATCTTTCTCAATTTAAATGTCTTTCTGGTGTACTTGTAAATGAGCTATTATAATTTAATATTTGCAGAAGTTATTATTCCACCCCATGAGTAATGTCATTAACAACAGCTCAACCAACGTTTTTGAACGATGGATGTGCAACATAGTCACTACAGTTTCAGGAAACAGTCGTGACTAGCTAGTTAATTTCTACAATGATGCATCAAACTATGGTGGTTACTCAGTGAGTTATGCCTTTGTATGGGAAACGCACCCTAGCACACCCTAGCAATAACCAAACAACATGCTGAAAACCATTGGGAACAACTTAACTTAGCAACGCCCTGGCAACCACCCACAACACCCCAGCACTGTTAAAATCCTAAAACAATTCCTCTAAATTACTTACTTGCTTCAGTTATAAAATAAATTAGATTAGAACTTGAGTTTTAGTAAGATGACTTGATTGCTTGAGGTGTCAAAATTCACAAGATTCATTAGTGACAAAAGTTAGACAAAGTGTGATGAAAAGTAGCCTAGTAAAAATAGCAGGAGTCTTTGTAGACCCTTTAGATTAATATGCCTAAACCAAACTGTTAGAACAGACAATTATTCTATTTTAAAAATGAAGGGACTTGCATAATTTTATGATATATTTTTTTTCAACTAGACAGATTCAGCTAACTGTTAATTGGTAAAGCAATTGATTATCAAAATAATCAGTTGTTGGGGAACCTCGGGTTGTTTTTACATCAGTGTTGCAGCCTGCATATCTCCCCATCGGAAAACCAATCCACATTATCATGTGTTTGATGAAAGAAACAAAACAATTCTGTGAGCTGACAGAAAAAGATGTGATGCAGTGTGTGATTCATTACCGATGTGACAAAAGAGACACCACAAACTCTAGACATCTCATCACGACATTATTATAGGCTGATAAGGGCCGCTTTTAATGCAGAGCAATTATAAGAGACTCTGATAAGTCAACTACTCGAATACTCAAATGCTCAAATACTCTGACAGTGGTATCACATTAAGAATCAAATGTACTTAGAATGCCTGTACAATCTTTTCTGTCCCCTTCACAACATCCTTAAACGTTGTCCCTGCTGAAAAAAAAAATACATAGCCTAGCCGGTCTCATGGCCTATTCAAGCTGGTCTTCTGGTGGTCTGTCAGCTGGTCTTCCAGCCTGACCATTTGACAAGTACCCAAAACCCCTCTAAAACCAGTAAACTCAGCAAGCCTCATTCTCTGCATTTTTCAAACTGTCCTTGATGCGAGTCATCCTGCTGCAGCACCACATTTACTGCATTCCAGCACGTGGGCAGTCATGCAGCGCTGCTTGGACTCACAAATGATTTCCCAACATATGTTCTGCTGGATTATTAATAAACGCAGTGACACGGAGCAAGGCCTGGGCTCTGTACAGGAATGGCAGTAAAGGGATTACATGGAATAAATCAACAGTGCCCAAACAGAACAACATGCGTTATAGTTAAAACAATTATATCTCAATATTTTTCAACCTTTTGATGATATCTTGATATTTGTGCAATATTCATGTATTTGCATGAAATGGTTCATCTGAACAGTTTTCCATTAACCAAACATAAGGAAGAATTAATTAATTTAATCATTTTATTTATACTCATCAATATCACAAGATATACGCCTGTAAAAACAGTAATAATTACCTACATATAGGTTTCACAAAAACCATTAAATGCACAATAAATGCCATCCAGCAACTTTTTTGTGTAATGATAAATGAATCTTTGAACTGATTTACTGAAACAGACAGTTTGAATTGATTCATGGACATGAATTTAAAGCTGAAGTATGTAATTTTTGCACCACTAGTGCCACCAAACTTTCCAACTCACTCTACTGGTTGAGTAATGTTGTTGGGGCGGGTCTAAGTGGGTCACTCAAAACAAACAGAGCAATTTTCATAGTGCCATAGTGACAAAAGTTTTCGAAAATTAACCAAAGAATGGCTTACTTATAGGTGTCTCTGCATATTAAGCTCAGATAGGAGAAAGTATTTTAACACAGAAAAGTTACATACTTTAAATTACTAACCATCTGCAATTTTGGTACTTAAAGCGATAGTACATAATTTTTGCAACAAGTGCCAACGAGCGGAGTTGCAAAAATTAACATTGTTTTCAATCTTTCCAATTACGCCCCTCTGCAGCTGATAAACAAACATATAGTCCCGCCCCCAACTCATGCCATTGGTTGAGTCAGTGGTGTTGTGTCTGGCTGGACGGGACGGTCAAAACAAACAGAGAAATTTTTATAGTGCCACAGAGACAGTGTTTACAGTTTTTGAGAAAATTAACCTGCATATGGATTCCTTATAGTTTTCTCTGCATATTAAGCTGGGATAAGTTTAAGTATTTTAACACAGAAAAAGTTACACACTTCAGCTTTAAGTACAAAATACAATCAAAACAACTGTCTTAGTGCTTTTATACCTGCAATATGCAACAAGGAGGAATTGTATAACTAGTCTCGCGAAAACACGGTTTTTAGGAGACTTAATAGCCAAATAAAAACACATGAAAATCATGGCAATATTTAAAATGTTGCTTATTTGAAATCACCAGCAAAATCATTGCAAATATATTGTGAATAAGCGATATATCGCCCGGTTCTAATCTGTGGGTCACGCAAAACCTAAAATCACCTACATTGTAGGTACCAGCCAATGGTCTCCATGAGGACAATAGCCAAATAAACATGCTAAATAATGTTTTATTAAAATATAAAACTGCAAAAACGGTTAGGTTTAGAATTAGGTGTAGGTTAGGGGTTCAATATAATTAGCTCTGTAGAAAAACAACAGAAGTCAAAGGAATGTTCCCACCATGATTAATAAAAAAAAAAAAACGTGTGAGTGTTGCGTGAACCCTTTGCACAAAAATTTATAGAAGGGGATCTTTTTGCCCCCTCCAAGCAGTACGGAAAATATGCAGGAAATGGGGTTACTGTAGATTAGGTGACCTGCCCCTGGAAGCATAGCAGATCTTTTGGTATAGTGTTTTGCCATTACACAACAACAACAACAACATGAATGTAGCATTCTGGCCTGTGAAAACATGATTCTAATGTCACCGCTAGTTTATGCCGCCGAAGTCCGAGAGCTGTGTCTGGCCATTAGCACATGCAGTTATAGCAAAGGTTCAGGTTAGAGTGCTTCCCCAGAGATTAACATAAGAAGAGCAACCAACAGCCAAACAAACTGTTGGTTGCAGTCATCCTCTTTCTTCAGAACACTGCCTTTATGTTCTCTGTGGGTACAGTTTGCCTTGGAAAGACTCAGCACACAACATGTCACCTGTATCCATATTCGCATTACCAATTGTTAGTAGTGCACACTACAGTACATCTGTGACGTGATTTCGGTATTGGACACTATTATTTTTTTTTTCTTAATTATCAGCATAGGTCTGATTACTGAAAAGATATCTATCTGTTTTATTGTACATTATAATAGTTTAAAGCCTGATTTCATTTACATTTGAACTAATTTAATCATTTGGCTGATGCTTTTAACCAAAGCGACTTGCAGTGGATTCAAACTGTACATTTGATCAGTATATGCATTCCCCAGGGATCAAACCCATGACTTTGGCATTGTTGCTCATCCAGTTGAGTTACAGGAAAACATTTCACTTTAAGCATGCAAAATTCTACATTGGAGATTTAGTGGAGGAAGAGGGGAATGGGATCGGGAAATGTCAGACTTAATATTGTGTCGCCCAGTGGTTGATTTTGGGGGTGGGGAAGGCTAATCCTTATGGGTCATTGACAAATAAGGGTGTTCAAGGAGTTAAAATGAGAAATCTTTTAAAAAGCTTGTTTAAAACACTTGTGTCAAGTTTTCAGAAATGTAATCTTTGTGTCCAATTTGGTTTCATACATTTAAAAAAAAACTTTATAGCATTTTCTACAAAAATATTTAAAACTTTAAAATTGTCATGTGGTGTAACCATCAAGTAAATAGTATAATTATACTTTCTTTGCACCTTGAATACATGAGAGTACAAACAACTTCATCATTAATTTCCATAAAGTTTTCAAATACATTTTTCAAGTTTTTTTATATATACATATTATGACATTTTGAGTCAAAAATATCAAGTTTTCTCAAGGTTACACCACATGACTTGAACAAAATGTGCCTTTTCATAAAAATGTCAAAATAAATATCAGATGTTTTTTAAAACTTCACGCTCAGTCTTGAGGGTCTAAAGACTGAGCTCTGTTTTATGGATTTTATGGTCAACATAAACAACAAAATGGCTACCTACATGTTGGCTACACCACGACTTCAATTTGGTGAACAACAGCATTTTTAAATATGAATCATATTTTAAAACACAATTGTTTCACTGCTTAAAAAATAAATAACAATAAAAGATTATTCTGCACTAGTCATGCCAACCTTTTTATTTTTATTTATTTATTTATTTTTTTAAGTATTTCAGCTTTCAATGAGACTTTGACTTTTTTTTTTTTACTGTCTCTGGGCACCATATGACATGTTTTACTTTAAGAAAAAATATCAATATAAATTGAAAATATGAAAATATGCTCATCATAGAAGAGGTGTATTCAAGTAAATGGTTTGTGTGAATTGCATTTTTTTATGTATTTTTAATTTAATAGATCTGGACAAAAATGGGTGTCACTTCATTGACCCTTAGGATACATGGCCAAAATATGCACCCTCTGTAATTGTATTTTATGATGAATTCTGTGAAAAGAATCCACGTTATGATCACAAAAAAGTTTTTTTCTAGATCGCTCGCCCACTGTCACATAAACGCATTTTTTCTACTCCAATAACTGAACTAATAAAGGAAGCTTGGGCTGTTTCTATGAAGCATGCTTAAACAGTGGTGTAAAAAAGTTGTTCTACACACAAAAGCGTTTTATGGGCGAAACCCTGAAAATTGTTTGAGTTAAAAACATGCACACATTGTAACTGTACACTTGTCAAAGCAATATCTTACATTCTGCTCTCTTTTTAAAAACATTTTTTTTTAAGAAAGACAAAAGATTTCCTTGCACTGTTCTCCTGGCCATTTTTGAAAGCGCATGAAACTTTTGAAAACTTGCATTACCTTCAGCGCCATAAATTTCATGTGAACATTAGGAAGGACAAATCAACCCATTGCTAAACTCTGACATACCTGCCAGTGTTGTCACAGTGGAGAGAGAACTTGCGTGCTCAAGGTTGCCAGATTGCGTGACTAAAGCGTCACCCTGGCAGAATATATCCAAACTGTACAACTGTCAAGATTTGATTGGAGGATTTTTTCCTATACAAATCTGGCAACCTCACACATTTAAATCTAATTCTGACCGGCTTATCGCCCTTATTTAAAGTCTGTTATTTATCAAACTAGAAAATTAAATATTTTACTTGCATGATTAGTTCTAAGTAATACATGACATGATTAATCTAAAGGGGATGTAAGGGGGGATGGTGGCTTTACAAAGGGGATGCTTTTTGGTATTTCTTGCAACAAGGGGGATGTCATCCCCTTGCATCCCCCCTCAACTCGAGCCCTGGTTTTGCCCACATGAACATCACGTGAACATCACATGTAGGGATGGCCCGATACCATTTTTTTAAGAACAAGTAAAAGTACCGCTACTTTTTTTTTAATACTTGCTGATACCGAGTCCGATATTTTTTTTCTTCTTTTTTTTTATGAACTCCATATCAGCAGTTTATTTAAATTTTATCATAAAAATGGTGTTTAAATAAATAAATTAATTAAAACTTTAATAAAATGAAAGTACAACAATTAATTTTCAACATGATATTGTATTACTTTTATCAAATTAAGTGATTTTATACAGAACCTCATAACACAATCCTAAATACAACATTGGAGTTATTTTTGTCAAATAAAGTGCTGCATAACAGAGCATCACAGGTGTGAGATATTGCTTAAATATAATACAATTACTACTGATTTATTATTATTTGTAGTAATATAACAGTGAATATTACATAACTATACAATAGTGATCTATTTCTGTAATAGTTTTTATCATTTAAATTGAGCTTTTATTTTGGCGGAGCTTTTATTTTGAAGTGTTTCTGTATTGTTATGACCAAGGAGCTCTGACATAATGATGGCATATTCCCAATCTGGAGAAGCCAGTCATTACGTGACCCAAAGTGATTATTAAACTGCAAAAGGCTACTATTTAAATAAATAAATATGTAATCTGTATATGACTCGCGCTAAAAAGTGAATTAGTGCTCTGCCTGCTGTCATCTGCTACAAACAGAGCATGCGATGCTCATAATAGTGTTTACTGTGTATGAGCAGTTATCCTCACAACACTGGCTCCACACATTCACAAGCACTCACATGTATAACGCTGCATGTGCAAACTACGTGTAATATTTATCTCAATAAATCGCAGCTTTTGCTGTTAAATAATCTCACTAGGACATGACGTGATTTTAATTTATGTGCTGAATGTTTATGTAATGACATTCGTACATCAGATGGTATTGGTTTTTGATATGGGAGCATTTTTACGAGTACGAGCACCAGTACATGAGCATGACATCCCTAATCACGTGTTGACTCACATGCCAAACGTTAGGCCATGGCTCCAATAAACAATTGTCAATAAATGCAGTAAAAACATATAGAACATATCTGATTTATAATATCCATCCTCTTATTGTTTATTTAATATTTTGGCTAATTTAATTATGCTTCCAACCAGCGCCCTAGAAACCATTAAAAATGTGTTATGTGTAATGTTGCATTACCTAATTAATATTCATGAGCCAAGCTTATAAGAAAAAACTATCTGCAACTATCGGCATTGATTTTTGCCGATATCCGATAGTTCCCTGCCCACCCCCCAAACCCCCACCCCCCACACTTTTAAGATCCTTTCTACGAACCTGCTTTCAGCTACCAATAAGCATGTAATACTCTTGAGCTCTGTTTAGCACATTTGACCACTTAACCCCCCAAAATCTTTGAAGAAAATACAAAGAAATTACACAGATTGCATCTGGGCCTGACCACACAAAAATATTATTATAAGCTTTGGCGAAAAATTCTGTTTTAGTCCATTCATACAAATCACTCCTGCCAAGAACATGCTTAGTGCGGCAAAACAATGTCATTGGTTAGAGTAGGTGACATAAAATTGCAAAACTGTCAAATAAATAGCTAGCTTTTCATAAAAAATTGGAAATAAGTACAGCCCTAAATGCCCCGGCATTCATCTATTTATCAAATCTTTTTTCTATCCCGAACTCATATGGAGTGGGACACAGCATGCATGGTTAGAAATCCTCCTCAAATCATTTTTCAGAAACACAGTACGCACTCACACCCACACACACACACACACACACACACACCCCACACACACACACACGTTGGTGCGGCTATCCTTATGAGGACTCTCCATAGACATAATGATTTTTATACTGTATGAACTATAGATTCTATCCCCTAACCCTAACCCTACCCCTAAACCTAACCCTCACAGAAAACTTTCTGCATTTTTACATTTTCAAAAAAATATTGTTTAGTATGTTTTTTAAGCAATTTGAATTATGGGGACACTAGAAATGTCCTCATAAACCACATTTATAGCTTAACACCCTTGTAATTACCAGTTTGTAACCTAAAAAAATGTCTTTGTAAACCACCCAAAACTGCTCACACACACACACACACACACACACACACACACACACACACACGCACACGCACACGCACACGAATAAGAAAGACACACCGCTGTTAGTGCACAAAGGCTGCGGTTTAAAAAATAAAACAACACACTGAGTGAATTAATAATTTCAATAAAAGCCAGCGAGTGGCCCAGCGGAGACAGATCAGCTGATTGCCATCTTGCGAGCACTACAGCCCCGGGTTTCTCTTTTCTTTGTCTCTTTCTTCTCTGTTTTTGGCAAGACGCCCCTCTGTAATCTTTCTTCCTTAGTGGCTTTCTAATTGAATCTGTTTCATAAAACATTCTTCTAATTGCCTATGGCAGATCTGAATCACTGTATGACCAGCAAAGATGCAGTCCACCTAATATATCTGCTCCGAAATCATTCTGTATGGACCAGTGTGGCCTCATACAATTTAAGTTCACAGATAAACAGCTAATTTTACACTTTCAATGCTGCTTTTCTTCAAACGCAGGGAAATGAATGTGTAGTATTGAGGTAAGGGCTCTCCTTTGGTGACTATGACCAGACAACATCACATACAGTGCTACTACTGCCACCCTGCAGAAAAAATGGGCTGCGTCACAGTTTGCATATCGTCGCTGTCCGATGAAAAACACTTATATCCACTTTTGGCAATTTTGACTTTTTACCATAGACGAAATGCACCGAATGACCTCTTCCTACTGTCTGAATTGTGCATCGAAATGACCAATGAAAAGATGTTTAATCAGGCTGTCTGTTTAACAAGTATCTCTATTGGCATTTAGAAGCATCCATCAAAACTGTGTATGTCCCGCCCTTATTTTTTGAAGAGCGTCAACTATAGTGTCTGCTCATCTATAACATCACCACCAAGGTAAAGAATCTCCTCTTGTTCTTTGAAAACAGTGTTAAAATATATACAACTATGAAAGGAGTCCAAAAGCATAGATTTGTGTAAATAATACTATTGTTTTTTAGTTTGAAGCATAGTGAAGAGATTGCCTTCATCGCACTGGCTCTGTGATTTCCCTGACAACCAAAGTCATTCATGGACGCACAATGTCAGGTGACTTTAAAAATAGACTATACCAGCCATATACGGTTGCCAGATTTCCATCTTCACAAAACCACAAGTGAAAAATAACTCTGACAATTTATGCGTTGGACCCGGAAACGCATCTCGAAACCAAGCTGTCCACTCAGCAACCAGACTAGAAACCATAATCATAAATTGATTTTGATCTAAAATAGTATGTGAAAGCTCAGATTATATCCAAAAATAAATTCTCTAGTAATCAATAACCTACCAACTAATTTGTGGGAACACGAACAGTCAGACTCGGGGCTGTAACTGAACATGCGCCATTAGAACCCATGATAAGAAAAACGTGCATGTCCACGTCTGTAAGTCCAATTAAAATATTGTACAGTTCACTAACAGATGTGTAATGATAGCATTCTATTTATGGTTCTAAAGGTGACTAATTATGTTATTTTCGATTCATTTTGTAAGATGAAGATGAAAGATGATGTTTATGAGAAAGAGTTTTTCCAAAAAAGAGTTTTGCTCTTGTAAAATAAATCTTTTGGAGATACATGCCTTTCATCAGACAACGACGATATGTATAAGTGTAAGGGTGGATGGAACCACATACTCAAGACTGGGGGGACCAAATGTAATATTTTAATAACTGACAATTGAAAAACAAGTATTGCTTGACCAGTTCTAATGGGCTGGATGCTATTATAATCAGAGATGTTTACTGGTATAGACCAAGGAGACCAGAGCAGATCAGGCGGACGGCCAGGAGACCAAGGGGACCAGAGCAGATCAGGCGGACGGCCAGGAGACCAAGCGGACCAGAGCTGATCAGGCGGACGGCCAGGAGACCAAGGAGATGACCTCAAGGTGGGGACTGGGTCATGAGTCCTGGTAGGCGGCCAAGACAGGGTCAAGAGACCTGGGAGGTGGCTCGAGGGGCGAAGCCATGGAAGGTGGAGCCATGGGAGGCTCGAGACAAAGAGTCCTGGATGACTGGGGAACGACCTCCGTGGTCGCAAACATGGGAAGAGACTCGGGAACGACCTCTGTGGTCGTGGGCACGGGCGGAGACTCGGGAACGACCTCTGTGGTCGTGGGCACGGGCGGAGACTCGGGAACGACCTCTGTGGTCGTGGGCACGGGCGGAAACTCGGAGGCAACCTCTGTAGTCGTGAACATGGACAGAGACTCGGGATCGACCTCTGTGGTCGTGAACACTGGCAGAAACTCGGAGGCAACCTCTGTGATCGTGAATACTCGGGAACGACCTCTGTGGTTGTGTACATGGGAAGAGACTTGGGAACAGAAGCCTTTCTTCTCCTCCAGATGGCCGAAGTTGGCAATACTGGCTCTGGGATGGACGAGGCTGGCAACGCTGGCTCTGGGACGGACGAGGCTGGCAACACTGGCTCTGGGACGGACGAGGCTGGCAACGCTGGCTCATTGGCCGTGGCAGGCGTGGGCGCTGGCTCGTTGGCCGTGGCGGGCGGGGGGCACTGGCTCGTTGGCCGTGGCAGGCGGGGCCGCTGGCTCGTTGGCCGTGGCAGGCGGGGGGACTGACAATTTGTGAGGTAGGGTCTTCATGGCCCTACGCACTGACATCAGTGGCAGATCAACTTGGAGGCAGGGGCCGTGGAAGGCTTCGAGACAGGGGCCGTGGAAGGCTTGGGCGAGGGAGCAGAAGATGCAGGTTTTGGCCCAGGTTTCCCGCCATAATCCACTGTGTAAAGGGATCTGCAAAGTTCCAGAGCCTTCTCCACGTATTCGCAGAGCGTCCAGTGAGGATCAGCCGGAGGCATCAGTTCCTTCAGTGCACTATTCAGACCGGTCTGGAAGAAAACCACCACAGAGCGGTCTGGATAGTGCACTAAATTTGCTAGATCTAAAAACTCACGGACGTGATCATCAACTGGACAGTCCCCTTGCTTCAGACGCAAAATTTTGACAGATCCATTTTTTGGTCAGTCTTTCTGTAACGAAGCAGGTGAGGATGCAGGATCTAAATGCGGCTTTTAATGTAAACAAAAAAGATGAACAAGGTAACTTGGAGTAAAATAAAACAAAACACAGGGAACCAGGTACAGAATATGACAATACATGTGAAGACTGACAAACTAACCAGGGGAAACAAGGGTTTAAATATACAAGGGAAAACAAGGAACACCTGGGGAAACAATCAGGGAACGAGGAACACCTGTGGAAACAATCAGGGAGAACCAATCATGAAATAAAATTAGGACAAAGGACTACAAAACTAACAAACTGACACAGGAAACAGGAACGGGGAACTAAACAAGAATTTCGATATAAAAGTCTAGACAAAAACAGGGAATACATGACAGGAGTTGTTGGAGAAATACTGCAATAATTGTCTCAGCACTGAGGTAAGATGGCGTGTGTGTGTGTATATATATATATATATATATATATATATATATATATATATTCCACCGACTGTCAAGATTAGAAGAACAGGCTCCTTCCCAGAGAAACTCCACTTAGCTGAATCAGGCAGCTTATTAAAAACAACCTGTGTAGCAAGTAAATCATATCTCCTTTCAAAAACACAATCTGACAAACCATTAATCTATTTATATAGAAACAAGATGCTATTCACTTCTCTGCGCTCAGTTTTAACATGCTGTATCAAAGAAAATTGAACTCATAACCTCCACGCACCTTGTGAGTGCAAGTATAATAAAATCATGAATATATTTCATTGTAACAATATTAAACAGCATAAGACTAGCTACAGGAAATATAAATGAGGTCTCCATTTCCCTTACCTAACTAACATTAATAAACAGAATTGTTTAAACTAGTACTTAATACTTATACTTAATACTATTACAGTGTTTAGGGTCTTAAGTTTTGTTATTTGTGGTTTGGCCCCCTCTTATTTTTATTTAATTAATCTGGCCCTCGAAAACTTTTCATTGGTGACATTGGCATGAGCGCGCAGCGGACGTCAAGATTTTAATTGAAAAATGACTTAAATTTCAGGTTGTTTCTCACCAAAACCAAAATCATATGCTTTCAGAAGACTTGGAATATGACGCACAAGCCACATGGACTACTTTTATGATACTTTGGGATCCTTTTTTAAGCTTTATAGTGAGGCACAAGCCATGTCCCATTGTATTGAGAAGACGGTCTATGTTATTTGTTAAATCTCACAATGAGTTCATAATGAATTTAACTAAATTCATTATATTCATCAATCTTCCTTTGTGTTCCACATAAGAAAGAAAGTCATATGGGTTTGGAATGACTTTCGAGTGAGTAAATTATGACAGAATTTCTACTGGGTGAACTATTCCTTTAAGTAAACTGCCAACAGTAAATCTTTGTTGTTCGTTAGGAAACTTTTTTTTAGTCACTGTTTTCTATAGAACCTCATGGAAAAAGTTTAAATGTTGTGGAAATACTATCCTAATTTCTTGTTTATGTGACACAAGTCCAGGAGAATTATGCAGTGGGACAACATCTCTTCTGCTGTGATCTCAAATTTTGAATTTAATGTTACAATCTGCTGCAGCTCACAGTTGTCACTAGCCTTCCTGTCAAGAGCAAACTGGTCACACGTGACGACAGCGTGGCACTAAGGGAATTCATTGAGCTTCTGGCAGGGGCTACTCTCTGCTTTAATGTCCTATATTTCTTCAATGCTCCACTTGTTTGGTGAAATCCATCTCAAAATTGAACACTACCTCAAATAAAGACAGACAGATGGCAACATAAAAAAGTCCTGCTTGAAGAGGCCATGGTTTTGAACCAGCGGTTTCAGAATTCTTCTGCCTCTAGCTCAAATTCAGCCAAAAAATAAAGTTAAGGTCAGTACTGGTTTATATGTATTTAATGCTTAAACATCTTTCTCTGATATTATAAGCACATAGTTAAAAGTTACACCAACTATAAAGAGTAATGCATGAATAGTCCTGTAGAAAAGCTACATTTTGCTCTGTTTTTTGCAGAATGTAGTGCTTTGCTGTAAGGGTGATAACCAAGAGAGCAGATGGAAAACACCATAATGATAATGTTAAATTAGTGATTATTAATAGTCATTATCAGTCTCTCAGTGGAAACAGCGCTCTGCCTGAAGAAGCTGAGCTGATATGTTCCTCCTCTGGGCACTGGAGGTGATGGTTCAGGATGTGACCGCCCACTTAAACCAGCTGGACAGCACAGTTGTAGACTCCTAATCACAGCAGAGCAGGACAGCATCCTTCAGACCCACAGATAAAGCAGAACCACGCAAAAACAAGTTACATAGTCCGTTCCTAGCCTCAGCCATTAATTCCACTGACCACACACAAAAATATACATAAACAGATTTTCATTTGGCAGATGCTTTTATCCAAAGCAACTTTCAGTGCATTCAAGGTGTACACTTAATCAGTATCTATTTCCTGGGAATCGTACCTATACATTAATGTTGCGTGCAACATGCTCTACAAGTTGAGCTACAAGAACTCTAGGCAAAACGGCAAGAGCTGGCAAAATCACTTCGAAAATGTAGCATTTGTCAAACTTCTCGCGAACATTGCCACAAATTAACTGCAAGTTTGTCACAAATGAACAATTTCTCTAAAGAGTTAGAGAAATAGTAAGAGCTGGCAAAATGGCAAGAGCTGGCAATATTGCTGGTTTCATTCTTGTTCTGCAACGCAACTTCCAGGAGTCAAGGAAGAGGGGGGGCACAAGTTTTTAATAGTCTGCAGAGAAACAAAGTTTTTATACAAGTTTTTAAGTTACCAGGCTGCTAAAAGTCTCAAGAGGAAGATGTTGTTCCAGTGTTCGACAAAATTTTCCAGGTCTATGGCTTCCAGTCTTCAAAAGATGTTCAAGAATTTAGCTTGAAGGAGTTAGCTGAAAGTAAGCAATATATCCTTGAGCAAAACTGTATATTTCATTTAGTTTGTAAAGTAATATACAGTACATAATAATAAATTTGATTATTAATAAATGCTAAATCACAAATAACAAATAATTTATATTGAAAATGTTAAACTATAGGCTTGGGATCGATGCCTTTTACGAACATACCGGCAACGCTCAGCGTCAATATTCTGAAGTGCCACGGAGCGCAACTCGCATAGTTTTCAATTAAATCCGACCAAAATCATAATTGAAGGACAAAGATTATTTACTCTAGCCATCACTGGATGATTTATTGTGAACATGTATCTTCCATAGAGCCTACACAATGAATTTTCAGTTACAAGTATGTTGTTTTGTGGTTTGACAGCTTGAATGAAAGACCTAATAAACATCGCCATTTCTAATCATTCAGTTTGCACAGTTACACCTCTTTCACTAACCTGTGAACTCAATCTGTCAATCTGTGATGTTTTGAACTTCTACTGGCCACACGTCTTCTCATGAATTTGCAGGTGAGAGTTTACCAAACTTTAACATTCGTGCTCAACAGAATGTGAAGTTTCTTTGCATGAGCTTGTTTTTGCGGTCTCCAGCGTTCAGATTTGTTTTAATGGAAGTGAATGAAACGTGAAGTGTAGTGTGACCGTGGCTTTACACGAAGATCCGTGCGTCATGATTTCAATGAGCTGCCATGTTGTTGTACATCGTTCTAGTATTATGGTATCGATTTCAGATTTACCCCCTCCTAAAAACTGACTGTTTACTGAACAGATGGTTGTTCAGTTGGCCCTTCTTTTCTACGTGGGTGATTGTTGGCCAGAGGAAGCAACAAAGTTGACCAGATTTTATGACAATAGTCAAAAGTCAAAATGTTGGAACCGAGCTGTCTCATTGGAAGCTTACCCCAACTGCGGCTTTGATGGTAGCATTTTGATGTGGAGGTACCGGGTGCGATCTGCCACGAGCCCTTTAGATTTGTGCCTCTGTGCATTACAGCTTCAGCCTTCAGTCTTGACAGGCCCTGACACCCTGCATTAATCCACCCACTTCCCGCCAGTGGAACAGCGTGGGGAACGTTTCATTTTTCCAGTTGCATTTTTTCTGCTGGGAGAGCAGATGGGAGGTTGATGGATATGTGCATGTGAGGTCTGGGCTGGGAGGCAGCGAACACGAGAGCCTGCCGAGCCAGCGTATACTGCCCCGGCATTAAAAAACCCGGCAGCCGCACAGCATGCATAGATCAATGGTGAGCGACGTCCCGGAAAGAAGGAATAGGCTGACAAGCAGATAAGCGTGTCGCAGATAGGTCTATCCATCATGTCTTTATTCGTCATGTGATGGTTTGTTTTTTCATATGACTGGACATGAAGGCATGTATATGTTTTTCTGAGTAGATTTTGCTTTCTTATGGCGGCTGAGGGATGCACAACACAACCAAATTAGCAAAACAAATAAAAACTGAAAACTAGTGCTGTCAGTCAATTAACATTTTTAATCACAATTAATCACATAATTTACATAGTTAATTGCGATTAATTGCAGATTTTGAAAAAAGTGAAATTTGACACAAAATATACTTTTTTTTTCCTGTCAAAATGCACTTTTTTTGCTCTTTTGGAAAGAAAACAAAACAATATGTAACCTCATAATGCTTTATTAACATTTTCCAAACAAAGCCTTCCACAGTATAAAGACAGAAAAGCACCAAAATAGCACCGATTCAAGTAACATTAAACATGTCCCAAAGTCTAAGTGGGAGGATGACTACTTAAAAGAACTAGTCCCTCCATAGGTTGCATATTTATTGCAATGGGCATTAAATCTCAAACTCTCATCCTCAACAATATAAATCAGCTGACAGACTGTGGCTATCCACTTTCATACAGCAATATTAAAGCCACGTTCATGATTCGCATCAGGGTGTCAATGCCAGTGTCAAGTGCCGCTTTGAACTCTACATGAAAAGCGCTTGCAGACATAAACGTCTCATTCTGCGTTTTGGTGATAGTTAAGACTTGACATGCTTCTGTGGTGATAAAATTGCACATAACAGGTGCTGTAAAGTACTCGATTTCTGCCACAAGTTCCATCTGGGCTTGTTTTGTTCAACAAATAGCGTTAAGAGCTCCTTTCTCCATCATTTGATCACTGACACGGAATCTTTGTTGTGTGTGTGTTTGTGGTGTATGAGTAAGTGTAATGACTCTGGGCAGACACATTGACACATCACAAAGGTTCTGCCCTGGTTCTACCAGTGTTTATGCTGGTTTATGCTTTATTAAAAGTAAATGCGTTAATTGCGATTAAGATATATACAGTATCAATGCGTTAAACTTTTTTAATCACATACGTTAACGCGTTAATTTTCACAGCTCTACTGAAAACACAACGGAAATAAGCCATAACATAATGAAATTAAGCCACGAATTTAAACCATAACACAACAGAAAAACCAGAGCACAATGTAAATAAGCCACAACACAACGGAAAAACCAGAACACAACAGAAATAAGCCGCAACACAACAAAATATATCAAGCCAGGTTCGACATCATTGACATCAAACGCCATTGCTTCTCACATGTCTTATAACCGTGATGCGCCAAGTTTGAATGTGGGCATACGTTAATGATATTTATCAATGAACTTAGTTCTTCCAAAAAGTCAATGTTGAAAATATTGAAAATGTCTCCTTTGTGTTCCACCTAAAAAGTAATAGCACATGGGTTTTGCAAAACATCAGCGTAAGTATATAATGACAGAATGTTTATTTCTGAGTGAACTATCCCTTTAAATTTCTGTCTGTTCCTCACTCAATGCTATCGTATGGCTTCAAAGACTTGGAATTTGGCACATAACTCAAGTAAACATTTATATAGCTGTTTTGGCCTTTGTGGAGCTTGAAAGTCATTGATCACAATAAGCTTTCAGTAAATGGAAATCAGCAGCATGAACATTCTTCAAACTATCTGCTTTTGTGTTCCACTGAGGAAAGAAAAACATACTGGTTTGGCACAACATGAGGGTGAGTAGACAGAATTTTCATATTTGGGTGAACTATCCTTTTGAATCCATTGTCACTTATGGAGACTCAATTGACTTTTTTTTTTTTTTTTTTATTCTTCAAGAGACTCAAGAAGATAAATAAAAATTGTCATATTGTTGGGTTAAATTGAAGGGCTTCACATTCAACTGGTTAACAAGAAGCCTTTTGACATTTACAATTTCTCTTTGTGATGAAACCAATAAAATGAAATGGAGAATTATGCTTGACATTTCAATTCAAAACATCTGCTGTGTTTCTTTTGTGCCTTAATCTGGAAAAAAGTAATGGCAGCCATTTTGCATTTCCATGAGAGACCAGTGGTTAAGTGGAGGGATAAGGATCACAAGAAAGGCCCTTACAATTCAAAATAACATCTCAAGGATAAAAGAGACTCTAAAAGTGCTCGTATTTCACCTGCTATAAGGAGTATTTGAGATGGATACTATGTTGGTTGGAGGAAAAAAAGTCTCTCAGCAGTCTCATTAATGTACAAGCTTTGTGCAGACAGATAAATCTGTAGTTAGCCATGTAGCATTTCTAACATTCGTGCCTGTCTCACAGTGAATCAGTATTGTTGACCTTTACTGATGGCAGTCATATTGAAAGGCAAGAAATAATTTGCCTGACAACACACAAAGGTGTTAAAAAATTGAAAGAGACAAGGAGACTATTTTTCCCTTAGGGCTTATACTGTATACAGCATGTTTGTGCATTACCAGGGCTTTAGGGAGCCAATGGCTACTTTCCAAATTCTAAAGTGTTTTAAATTCAATACAGTGATTAATTAGCAACTGTAGAAATAGGTGGTATACCAGTTCAAACAATAAAGTGGCAGAAATTTGTTAACCGGTATTGTTGTATCGTTTCTACGCAGTTAAGCAAAATGCCGCAGCAAAGTAGAGGATAGTAGTGTTGGGTTCGAGTCCGAGTCAAGTCTGAGTCTTTGAACAATCGAGTCCAAGTAGAGTCCAAAAGGGGCCGAGTCGGACTCAAGACCGAGTCCATAAACGGCAGAGTCCGAATGAATCTGTTCATGAATCTGAATTAAAATTGTAACCGTAAATTCAGCATCAATATTTTAAGCTTATTTTAAACTTCACAACTAAGAAAAACAGTTATATATAAATGTAACAAAAACACCTCTGTTGCATTTCATATATACATTTTATGATTAGTATTCTGCTGAATAGACTTCCATGTGGTTTCAGAATGAATGCATATGCTTTAGGTGTATGAAGAGAAAACTGTCCTTCAGCACACTTATTGTGTTCTGTTGACATTTCAATTATTTGTTGCTTTACCCCCTCCACTCAAACATAGACTAAAGAAAGTGAAAGCTGCGTTAGTCATTGCGACCAGAGTTATTATTGTTTCAAATTTTAATTTAGTTTTATTTCTACTTCATTTTCAATTAGTTCGACTTAATTTAGTTATTTAAAATGATCCCTATCTAAAGAAATAATAATCTATACTGAGATTTCGTTCTGAATCTTTTTTCTCTATCTGCTGACTGATTTGGGAAAATACAGTACATACAAATGAGTCATCACAGTAGTAATTAGCACTCGCTGAGAAGTTACGTCTCACGATTTGACTGCAAATGCTACATCCAAAAACACTGGAAAAGCCCACTGACAACATTAGGGCCATGTCGTCATGGACATGATTTTCTAGATAATTTGCGGAATACCACTCAATGCAGGGCAGTTTTGCATGCTGCTCGTGTACCTAAATCCCTGATACGTCCGTGTGCATCTTGCAGCAGCTGCCGCAGAAGATAAAAATAATAATAATAATTGATATTTGCTTGAGTGGCAGCCGCGTTGGTCTGCAATCAGTCTGAAATCTTTAAATACCAACCAAAGAAAATTTCATTGAGCTCTTCTTTAACTGCAAAAACATGGAGAATAATAATTTTGAGTCATAAATTTAACAGAACTGTCCTTCAAAATTGTCAGAGACGTAGGCTAAAAAAAGATGTGCATAAGTTATCCGGTGGTTTACAATAAAAATAAAATAAATAAACATTTAAAATAAAAATGTCATAACCAACTAAATTCATCTCGTAACATGAAGTTCAGCATCATCCACAGACTCTGTCATCGAATAATACATTTATTTTATAGTCTATAATTAATTTATAAACAAAACATTTCACTGCCCAACATATCCTAATATTTTATTGTGCATGGTTGAATGTTGTGAATGGTGGACAAATGCTGTAAAAGAATGTATTTTAAGCAGCTCATCAATGCTTTGAAAATAGTCAATCAATAATAAAAATGTGCTATTTATCTGTTTAGAGTGGCTGTCTGCTTTAGCAATTACACAGGATCAAGATACACAGTTAATTCATCAAGCTATTATGGACCAGCTCAAGCTGACAACATTATGTGAACCACAAGAGACTACACAGGCCTACAGGTGTAGATACATTATGCCTAAAAAGACTTAATATATCCAATGTTAATACTATTTTTATGTATTTTTATTTTGATATGCTGTTTGTAGTAAACTGTGAGAGACATGATGTGGGTGACATGACTCAATGAAGTTCTTGATTTTAAGTTTTTAACCACAATGAAACCGCAATGCGAGCACCGTCTTGGCTGCACAAACGCCACACGCATTATTACCAGTTGTCAGGTCCCGTGTCGTGTGAAACTGCCTTGTTTAGTTTCTATTACATTGGATACATACCCGTCTTTATGTTTTCGTCGTGCCAGCCACCTCGGTAGTCGATGTTATACAGTAGTCTCTTTAGTAACATTCAAGCGTATTGGTTGACTGATGAGTGTAGCTGTGCATGTGCGTATGTGTGTGCATGTGTTTGCTTAAACACAGTGAAACAACTCTGGCTACGTCTACAACTTCAGGGGCTAATACAGCTGCACGCAGACAGAGATGTGTTCATTAATTTCTGTTTTGTTATTTATTTTTTATTTTTTTCATTGCATCACAAATGTCATGGACTCGGCTATCCCAAAGGCTCGAGTCCAAGTCAAGTCCGCGTAAAAATGCATCCAAGTCCGTAACAAGTCCAAGTCCATTAAAATTGGACTCGTGACTCAGACTCGAGTCCGAGTCCAAACTTGAGTACCCCAACTCTAGTGGACAGGCATTCATATCACTTTACATTCAAAGAAAAAAATTATATGTATGCCGTGGAAGACTATATCCAAGATGTAAACTTGGCCAAAGAAATATATTAGGGAAAAAATCATTACAGTCAACTAAAAGGAAAGATGCCTGATAGCACACGTACATCACCCAGACTTCTATGTGATGTTTGTGTTTACATCTGGAAGATGTATTTTTTTCTACAATACTTCTTTAAGACTTATGTCAATAAGTATGTCTCGGAGACGTTTATGGTTTAGAATGTTTGAAATTCTGATATTTTTAAAAAGTTTAGCAGATGTTAAAGGGGTCAAGAAATGTTTTTTTTATTATTATTATCTTCCCTGAGATCCACTGATAATGTTAGTAACTTTTTTTTGCATTATAACATTCATAATTTAGTAATATATGATCATTTTCCACCCTATCTCTGGCCCTCTTTCTGAAACGCTTGGTTTTGGCATAAGTGCCTCTTTAAAACTTCAGCGTAAATGCCTTCTGTTCTGATTGGCTAACAGCGTGCAGCCCCTCAAATTCAGCCATTTTTGAAACTCAATCTGAAGAGAATGAACAAGCTCCACAACATTATAAAACTTTCAGGGGTTACACATAACGCACATCCAACACATTGCATCTGAATATATTAAACTGTTCATCTCAAGCACAACTTTTAACACTCACACCTTGTCTACTAGAGGTTTGGATCTTCACTGGCCTCACGATTCGACTCGATTATGATTAAAAGGGTAACGATTCGATTACAAACAATTCTCGATGCATCTTGTCCTCCAATTTTTATTTTATTTTTATCAATAGACGATGCAAGTTTATGTATATAGCACATTTAATGGCAATTCAAAGTGCTTTACATAAAAGACTATAAAGAAAATAAATACAAGATACAAAAAAAACAAAAAAAAAACAATAAATTTTAAAACCAATTAACAAGAAATGAGTAAAAATGAATACAATAAATGTTTTTTTTTAATTAAAAAGTAAAATAAAGCTATTTTCAAAACAGCAATTTTCATAACAGCTACTGTATTTTCAAGTCACATTACATAAGCACTATTAAATACTTCAATTCTTATTATATTAAAATAATAAGCATTAATCATTTTTATTGAATAGTATTTAATACTTAATTAAAGTTAATCTATGCACAGCCTATTCATTTTTAGTTTTAACAATAACCACAAGTTGCATGTCTAGGATGAGATATCTGCTTCTGTGATTGTGCGGATGTCAGCTTCTGTCCTCACCAGCACAGGTGATAGTATAGCGGTTTAAATAGTGGAGCTGTTACTTTAGAAATTTATCAAGAATTTCATAAGCGCTCTTCCATCTGTTTGCTTTGTGACTATAAAGTCTCGGGTATCATGACCCCGTGAAAAATGCTACAATGGATTTTCAAACCAGAGTTGTCAGACATGCGCACTGTCCCGATGAGCGAGAGACAGGCAATCAGCAACAGTCAAAGAAATGGATAGAACGCAAGACAGAAAAGGCACTAGGAAGCAGGAGACAAAAAAAAAAAAAAAAAATAAGATTAAAATATCACCCACATCTCCCGAACTGCTGTGTCACCATTATTTCAGCAGTTTTTATCCCGTTCAGTGCAAATCAGTGCAATAACAGTCAGGAGCATGTGCGCGGATTTGGGAATGAATTTCGGGATTGTAGTTTCATTCGGGCATGAATGGTTGTGTGGTTGATACAACTAGTCTGCAAACAGCCATGTTTGTGCGCTTGGCTTTAGTTTATGCGCGTTTAACAGGCGTATACTGTATGTTTCTAGCAACTCACTCTGTCTCTGGTGCGGGTCACTGCGCTGCTGTGGTTTAAACTGAACTCGTTGGAGAAAGAATTGCGATGCATTGCTGAAATTATTTTTTCTCTCACCCCTACTGTCTACACTGGACACCAGAGTCACGTTGCATCAAAAGCAATAGAACCCATATGATGCAGGCTGTCTACCATGGAAGTGTCTGTTGCTGCGCGTCACATTGCACCGACAGTAAACAGATGTTCCATTCCATTTTGCGCTGCTCACGCTGGCGCTACTTCTGCCAACAACACAAATAAACGGTTTAGAAAGTTCATTTCGACACGCCCAGTGTAGACAGCCTCAAGCCGTTACGTTGCGTTGCGTTGCGTCTACGGATGCACACAGTGTAAACAGGATGTTAGCACCATAAACTATCAAACAGTCATGACATTTGAAATATTCATGAATGGAACTGTTTACTTACTGTTTTGCATCGAGTCCAAGTGTTTTTAACTGCCCCATCCTTCAATAACCATTCTTTTGCCAAGCTTGAATCATATTATGACTGGTTCACAAGCAATCCACATTGATATGATCCGAAAAAACATGCAATCCAAGCTGAAATACGCTGAAGACACATTCACATCCAGTTTCCAGTATCATCCTGCACTGAAATGCACATCGCCGGAAACGCATCTAAACAGTCAAAGACGTCTATCCAGCACGTTACTATACACAAACAATTAAAAAATAATGCAGATGGGCAAAAAAGCGCATCCATGATGCATTTGAGCTCAAAACAGCAAGAGGCAGCAGCTGAATGACAGAGAGTGGATTCTCCTCTTCAGAGTTGTATCTTGACACAGCATCTTTTAAAAGCAGCCCGAGACTTCTGTCCGTGCATGTTTAAATACAAAAATTATTGAAAACAGTCCAGATTGGCCCCCTTTGGTGTACAGGAATAGTGAGGCCATGGTAGGCCTTGTTTGTGCTTCTCTCTCAGTTGACGAACTGAAGCACCAGAGGGTGGGACCAAGGATGCAATGACGTAAAGTAGGCGTTATTGTATTTAGCTGTAGAGGTGGACATGTATTTATGAGCCCCAAGTGATGTAGAGTAGTCGCAGAAGTAGAGAACGAGGCGTTTTTGCAGCTTGGTTTCAATAAATGCTTTTATTGCACTGGGGATTAAGTTTTGAGTTCTGAAATTTACAGTATGTTTTTATAGTAGAAAGACCTCTTATATGCCAAAATATAAAGGAAAATTTGATTCCTCATGACATGACCCCTTTAATTAAATTGTGATGCTTTCCAGATCTAAAACAGACATCTCGGAGATGTACAGTAAGTGTGCTATCTGGGACACCTTATTGTTGTTGTTTTTTGTTGTTGGTTTTATAAAAAAAAAAAAAAAAAAAAAAAAAAAAAAGGGATGCCAAGAGTATTTGATAAGAGATTTTTTTTTCCATTATTGTTGTATTGTTTATACATTTGTTTCATTGTTATTTACACGGAAGTTGAAAAAAATGAAATGTGTGATAGGCTTCCCCTTGTTTTAAGTCAAAAAGACCTTTCTTTCTTTAGTTTTTGAATCATTTTTCTATAAACAGTTTTATATAATGATATCACCCTAGCGCTGACCCTGCTCCCATTGGTAGGGCATTCTCTTATACGCCTATACTTACATTCCTTCATCAGAGTGTAAGGGCTTTCCAGACTCAAGGGTAGCCTCCAGACCTGTACTAATATATAGCGAAGGGTGTGTGTCTGTGTGCAAAGAGGCAATGAGGCAAGAGAGCACAGGGAGAGAGGGAGGGAGAGAAAGAGAGATGATGATGAAAAGGAGCTCAATTACAGAAGCTGTGGCATGTTACATATTCCAGACGATAAGTCGTAACATGCTCTCCAGGATAAATCCACAACAAATTTTCAGTTACATAACCAACATAACCATTAGACTGCTAATGTTATCTTCTTACAGGAAAAACATGGATGAAAGGCATTCATTACTTTGAAGAAATAATTATGAAAATCATATCTTCTCAGATGTGGTATCTTGAGGTTTTGTGTCTACTTGCTGAAAAACTGGCCTTGTAAATAAGGGGACACCCTTACAGGAAATGTTCACCAAAAAATTTAAATTTGATCATCATTTACTCACCTGTATGATTTTCTGTTTTTGTCCCATGGAACACAAAAGGAGAAGTTTAGCAGAATATTCTGGGTCCTCTTTTCATTGAAATTGAATAAGAAGTGCATAGTCAAGGTCAAAAGATTACAAAGAAACACCATAAAAGTATCAAAAATGTGCTCCATACATTTTGTATGGTATATTCCAAGTCATCTGAAGCCATACGATTAGCTTTGTTTGAGAAAAAGACTGACATCTTTAATCACCTTATATATATAATAATGTCCCCCTTATATGGTGTCAGGTTGTGTAGCACCAGGTTTGGTTTTTCCATCTACCTGGAAACTGGAGCTCACACATGTTTATACTTTCAACAAAACCTTCCAGCTTTGGCCACTGGGGGCAGTGCTTCGAAATTTGATAAGCACAGACAGATTTTAGACATGTTATCGCCAAATGACAGTGAGATCAGTCTTTGCCACAGCTCTCAAATATGGTGTGTCAAGTTGCGTAGCACTAGGTTTGACATCCATGATATCACGTCATTGGTTCTTGAGTGTCTTAATCATCACTGACATCATACCTGAAGTGTCCTGACGTACCATATCTGAATGTATGGAAAATAGCAGCCAGAACATTCTGCTATAGTATATCTCCTTTTGTGTACCATGGAAAATATTAAAAACAATATGAGTTTGGTACTGTACTGTATTTCACCAGTCTTTCAAAAAACCTTATTCATCTTGACTGTTTTCCATTGGACTGTTTATCTTGTTTTTCAAACTATATAGTATATAAAAATTGCATTAATTTCATCTCTGTTTCAAGAAATATACACTGACGTAGGTAAATTTCTGCATGGATAAACCAGGCTTTCAATTCCTGTCTCTATGTCTAAATGTAGCCTCAAGTGAAACACATCAAGTTCCTCTGTGACTGGAACAGGCCTAATTTTCCTCTGAACCCTCGTTTTCTTCCTCTTTTAAGAATGAGCTCACTGAGACGTAGATATACTTACTTTTCCTCTTTTTTCTCTCTCTGCCATGAAATTGTGTTGCAACAAGACAACAAACTCCTTTTCCACCAGACCGCCAGTCAAATCAGTACATGATCCACTGGGCCTTTTCACAAACTGTGAACAATAAGCGCTTGTTATTGCACATTTTATTTCTTTCCTCTCACAGTTACTTTGGGCTTTCACTGGTGAATTATGCTCTCTGAGGGAAAAAGGTTAATTTGCGCCTTTGACCACTCCTGTCGGCTTGTAACCCACACACGCTTTTGTCAAAACAAGTGTGCACACACACCCAAGCTCTCACTTTTCTGTGTACACTGTAAACAGGAAGCATTGACCTCTCTAGAGCTAAAATAGTTTGACAGAGATCACTCGCTAAGAGCAAAGCTCTTTTCTGATTCGCCAGTTACTTCTGCTGAAGGCCACAAAAATACATCAGCAAGTGAGCAATAAATACATATGAAATGCAAAAAGAGCACATTTACCACTGAATGTTTGGTCAAATGTTCAGCATCTTGATACTGAGCGAGTGAGAAGTGTTTTTAAAAAAAAAAAAAAAAAAAAAAACAGACTAACTGAAACAGCATCTTGGATAAAACTGAGTGTTGTAGGCCTGAAACTCAAGTTGAGTAACTTGATGATAAAATATTCTTGATTAGAAATTTTCATTCTTGATTACTTCAAAATGAGGGTGGAACTCACAACACAGTAAACAGATGAAGGCCCCATTTGCCAACAATTACTGGCAAAAAAATCAAAAGCTTGAACAATTCAAATTAAAGCTGACAGAATTGTTTACAGACAAAAGTTAAAAAAAGTGCAAAAATAAGCAAAACTAGTATATTACAAAACCACTTTCTATGCAAGAACATTTGACAAGAAAGCACACAGAGTTAGTAACATTTAATTAACACTTCAAGTTGTTAAGCTTAATCAACAGCATTTGTGACAATGTTTATTACCACAAAAAATTATTTGGCCTTTTTTTTTTTATTTATTTTTTTTTTAAAAGAAGCAAAAATCTGGGTTCCAGTGAGGCATTTACAATGGAAGTAAATGGGGCCAATCAATAAACATTGAAATACTCACTGCTTCAAAAGTATAAGACGTAAACATTATTTGTGTTAACATAATTTTAATGTGTTAAAATTAGGGATGCACCGATACCACTTTTTCTCTTCCGATCCGATTCTGATATCGGAAATCTCAGCATCGGCCGATACCGATCTCAAGCCGATACCAGTGTTGTTTTTTTGCATAATCAGTTTAGAATATCTTTACATTATTGTGTGGAACTAATTGGGAATACTACTACATTATTTCAATATAAATGTATAGCTTATTAAGAAACACTTTATTATTAACTAGTATACTGGATAATGTAGCAGCAAAATTAACAGTAATTCCAGTCTTCAAGTCTTCAGTAGAAAAGAAACCAGTGTTTTATTTATTTTTTTATAAATGTTTCAACTTGCATCTGGACTTTAAAGGATTCATATCTCTTTTTTGTTCAGTTTAGTTGTAAGACATCAGTCCACTTTTCATTCACACAGTTATTTTTTGGAACCCATTCAACTTAAATATTGTTATAAATTGTAAACAAATACTAATGATGACAACAATAATAATAATAATAACAATAACAATAAATTGTTATTAATATTATTATTATTGACAATTTTAATTTTAAATACAACAGTAATATATTTAAATCATGCACTTTTTAAACCCTCATGCTTTTATTTTGATATTCTAAACTCTCCAGGAAGTCCTGTATGTGTCTGTTTGTAGGCAAGTTCACAGTAGTTTAATTCAATTCTTATTCAAATTCTGGTAAAATGCGCCTCCGGTGCCTTTTTAAATGCATATTATAAAGTGAACCGAACTATTGAGCATCTACATCTGAGATGTTGTTCGTGAGCAGCGCTCAAATATTGTGCACCGCGTGAAGGCTAAAAAATAGCCATGAGTGCATCACCAGCCTGTGCGTGAGTGTGTGTCAACAGAGCATACTATATATTTACTTATTAAACAGCCTTTTGTGAAGAGGGCCTGGGTAGCTCAGTGGTAAAAGACGCTGGCTACAACCCTGGAGTTCGCTAGTTCGAATCCAGGGCCTGCTGGGTGACTCCAGCGAGGTCTCCTAAGCAACCAAATTGGCCCGTTGCAAGGGAGGGTAGAGTCACATGGGGTAACCTCCTCGTGGTCGCTATAATGTGGTTAATTCTCGGTGGGGTGCATGGTGAGTTGAGCATGGATGCCGCGGTGGATGGCGTGAAGCCTCCACACACGCTATGTCTCCGTGGCAATGTGCTCAACAAGCCACGTGATAAGATGCATGGGTTGGCGGTCCCAGACGTGGAGGCAGCTGGGATTCGTCCTCCGCCACCCAGATTGAGGCGAATCACTACGCGACCACGAGGACTTAAAAAGTGCAAAAGGGGAAAAATCTGAAAAAATAAATAAAAATAAAACAGCCTTTTGTGATTCACAGAGCTATCGCCCGTCTTCAAGTGGCTTTGAATAAAATGCACGAGTCATATGAACTGCTTTAATGGTGTTTTTATGGTTCTTTTATGTCATTTTTGGAGCATGACAGTATTGGGTTTGGATTGGGCTCATCGGACCGATACCCGATCCGTCTAAAAGCTTCAGTATCGGAGACAATGTATCAGGTATCAGATCGGTGCATCCCTAGTTAAAATCACTCACTAACCTTTTCTGTCTAAAGTTATATCCAATTTTACAACTATGTCCCCCCTCAGTGTCTATGTTGGTTGTACCCTGACATCAACCTTGTTCTGCTGAGTTACTGACAAATGCTCACTGAGACGAAGATATACATTACTTTTCCTCTCTTTTTCCCTCTCTGCCATGAAATTTTGTTGCAATGAGAAGACAAACTCTTTTTCCGCCAATCCACCAGTTAAGATTAAGATCCTTTGTGGACATTTTACCTGGAATCTGGAGCTCACAAATGTCCACATGTTCAACAACACTTCGGCCACTGGGGGCAATGCTTTGAAATTTGGTAAGCACAGACAGATATCAGACATTTTCAGCAAACTGACAGTGAGATCAGTCTAGACAAACACAGTATGCCATCTGTGGATTTGTCACTGCGCAAGTTACATCTGTGGATATGTCGCTGCGTAAAATCTGCTCTAGTTGTCTTAAGTTTTTAGAGACATACTACAAAAATAATAGTGCTGTTCATGATTTGCATCAGGGCATCAGCTTCGCTTTGAACTATATATGAAAAGCGCTTCCATACAAAAACTTCTCATTCTGCGTTTTGGTGATAGTTAAGACTTGCTGTGCTTCTGTGGTGATTAAAATGTGCCTTAGTAAGGCTGAAAAATACTTGATATCTGTCACAAGTCCCATCTGGGCTTGTGCTGTACAACAAATAGTGTCAACAGCTCCTTTCTCCATCATTTGATCACTGACACAACTGTTGTGTGTGTTTGTGGTGTGTTGTGCGTGATTTGCAGTATAATGACTCCGGCCCGACACACTGCAAAAGTTCTAGCCTTCTAACCAGTGTTTATGCTGGTTTACTCTGTATCAGCGGTAAATGCGTTAAATCACAACTAATAAAAATTAGCATGTTAAACCTTTTAAATTCATTGCACGCGTTAACCCATTTATTTTGACAGTTCTAAAAACTAATAATCTCTTAATCACTCCAGCTAACACGTTTTCAGTCACTATTTGATCATTGCTTAACTGTTTTCCTCAGACGCTTAAGCTAAACAAAGAAGGTGAGAGTTTATGCATCTGTAAAAAGTGCTTGAATATTTAATGAGGTCAGTTTTGTTATTTAACTCATCTACTGCTAAACCACTCAGTGTTACATTTTAGCACCACATTGTTTCACAATATATACCTTTGGCACTGCAACTCTGGAGCAAGGTTTCACAACCCTTAAAACAAGAGGATCTAACCCCCTTTCAAAAGTGTAAAAGGTTGCTTAACCGTGTATGTTTGAATGAAGATGTTTTGTATGTTTGTTTGTATGAAGATTTTCAGTGAATAATTACTTTGGTCACTCAGAAATCTTGTAATTTAGTGCATAAGTCATACTGACTACTATTATGGTGTTTTTGGAGCTTGACAGCCTCTGGTCAACATTCACTTTCATTATATGGAAAAGAGCTTAGTGAACAATCTGGCTAACTCCATGAACGACATGATGGTTAAATAATGATGACAGAAGTTTATGTTTTGGCTGAACTATTTATTTTAGTCTTGCTTGTAACGACTAGGAACTAAAATGTTCTGACCCATCTGAAACAAAGTCAGCAGGGATGATTAATTATTTACAGTAACCTATTTCGAAGTAATCCTTATAAATATAACAGCTAAGAAAAGACTGTAACAATTGCATAACATTTTTCAATATCTCAACAATATGACAGTACAGCTTCTGTGTTTTTCCAACTCATCGTTTGATTAATTGTCAGAATAATTGGTAAACCACTCAAAGTTAATTGTTAGTTGAAGCACAGAGTGCCTCATCTATTATCTCCACTCAGATTTAAGACAACGGGATGCGTATGATTACTCTTTCCTGGAAATTTGAATATGCAACCTCTTCTTCAAAGTGACAATTTAAGAGTGTATCTGTGAAAAAAAAAAAAAAAAAAAGACATGCTGCTTTTAGCCCAGACACAGAAATCTTTCAATTGCTCTAGTGGTACTTCACAAAGCAACAAAGCCCTCTACATCATTTTCCTGAAAGAATTATACAACTCACATGTGTGATAGGTCCCACATACAGCAATACATGTTTGTCAGAGCATCTGATGGAATGCTCAGCATACACAGAGGGAACAAAAACCACTTACGGACCAGACTGGGAGCCATTCTGAGAAAACACGCCTCCTTAACGGTTGTGTATTATCTTTACCAATTTAAAGGACAAACGAGTGGCATGCTTCAATGGCCCGCAGCGTGATTCATCATTATCAGTGAACCACACCAAACCCTCAGACCAAACTATGGCCAAACACCACAGGGACACCAGAATGTCAACAAGTGACTTCCAAACAAAATGCCTCACTTCCTCCCAAAATATCATCACATCTCATTTTAGGTCCATTGCCGTTGCATCCCACCTCTGCTCTTAGTAACTGCTGGCCTGCGGCTGACATCATCAGGAAAGAAGCTTATCACAAACACAGCAGTTTCATAGCTCTAACAGGAAATTAAGAAACTTACAAACGTAAATATTTTATCTGTAAAAGAGGTAATCATTGTAGGCAAGTGTAGGCCTAAATGTCAATCTTTTAAAAGCCCAGTTCAAGAAAAGACCAGCATTGCTGGTCACCAGCTTATGTTGTGTTTTGGGTGCTGGTTCCCCAGCATGGAATCCTTTTGTGCTGGTTTCCCCACCAGGCTTTTTAACTATACTAACCCGCTTCATCAGAAAGACCAAGCCATTTAACAAGCTTCATCAGGAAGGTTTAGCTGGCGAAAAGCATGGCTATGCTGGTCCACCAGCTAGACCAGCACCAAATGAGCACTAACCAGCACAAACCAGCTTAGCCCAGCATGGCAAATGCATGCTGGTTAAGCTGGTCTTTTCAGCAGGGTTTTTTAACACTGCATTTTGAGACATCATAGACACGCTCCCTCATTTTGGCATATTTGTCAGTATGAACCTTAGTCAGGGCAGACGCCATATTTAATTTTTTGCAGATGAAAACCAGGCAGTAAGGGATAGGCTTCGGACACGTTCACACTAATACATTATCTTTTGAAAATGCATGAATTTGCTATGTTTTTGAAACTTTCGAAAATGCTCTCTAATACCGCATACTTTAGAAAACTATGACATTAAGAAACTGAAAACAGACTTTTCAAACAAAAATGGATTAGTGTGGGCATGGCCTTACAGTCTGTACAATGGCATGCACTATATAAAGGTCCTATATCACATTGAATTTTCCCAACTCATGTTTTCTTGGGTTTTTTTGTATTCTGAAAATGTTTTGGCAAGATGTATTTTCAATGTTTCGTCAACTGAATGATCAACGGCAATTTAAACAACAGTACAACTACAACACATTAAACATTTATACACTTATTAGGGTATCACACCGTTAGCTTAGCAACATGCTAACATCAAACTCTTATCAAAACAATTGAGAGTCGAGTATCCATTGTGGAGTTGCTGCCTAGGTTGAGTGTTCCAAGTTACCTAAGAGGTTCCATGATAGTTAGGATGCTACCCCATAAACTGTAAAAAATCTAAATAAACGTTTTGCTTCTTTTAGTCCATATCTATTTGCTTTAAGGTCATCTATATGCTAGTGTACTTCTAAACTTTGACAAAAATAGTTTTGAGAAGGTATAAGCATCTGCAGTCTCTCTCTTCTGGGTAAAAAGACTCAGGAACAGCCATGGCATCACATAGAGGTTGAGAAACTTTGACCAATCAAATGCTTTCAAGAACACACCCTCCCACTACAACTGTTCAGCGGTCTATCTGTTATCAAAGTGGCACTAATCATGTCTTCCTCACAGTGGAGGGTAATTGTCATTGAAGGGAACACGGAATAGGGATGATCACTTCTGAATGGGACGTGCCAACTAGAGAGCTAGACACGAGGAAAGTTGCCGGAGTTTATTTATATTTTTTGTGCATCCAGAGGTTTCTTGGGATGTACAGCTCAACTAAGTGTTCTTTATTCTTAATGCTTAGTGTAATGTGATTCATAACATGGATATATTTTCTTTTACTCACTTATTTTCTCATTCATCTGCACTGGACTTGCACAACGGCTCCAGCCTCGTTGTAAGCAAAGGTAGCGATGTGCTGTGTGAATTTGTGGGCTTGTTATGGATAAATGTTGTCAGTTAGATCATCACTCGGTTCTCAAGTCTTTAGAAAAGCTGGCTGGTATTGAGAATGCTTTTCAAGTTTCCCTGGTAAGAGGCTCTGGCATGAACAGCATGGTGGAAAGGTGTGTGTGTGTGTGTGTGTGTGTGTGTGTGTGTGTGTGTCTGTGTGTGTGTGTGTGTGTGTGTTTGGCTGTAAATTAAAGCCTATTGTCATTCGACATGTCCCGCCCCCACTTCCTGTTTCAGTAGGAAATACATAAAAACAACAAATTGAACTGTACTCATCAAGGCACTTCACAGGGACTTTTAAAAGCAGCTGCCTATGTAGGCAATAGGTGGCGAGGCAGCTGTAATGTTGATGGGAAGGACGAGATGGGAGAGTGTGGATCCAAACGCAGACTATTTTATTAATACTCAGAAGATGAAGAAGACATAAAGATTAAAATAAAACACTTGAGATAAAGGGAAAAATCAAACGTCACAGCAGTTTGCTGGTTAAATATTAATGTAACATTTAAATTAACATGCTAACAAATTAACAAGAACCAACCATGAGGGAATAAAACCAGAGGGTATAAATACACTGAAGGATTATGGAACAGGGAACAGCTGTGGAAGATGGAGGGCAGGCGAGGGTAATCAACAAAGGTGCATCCTGGGAAATGAAGTCCATGAACAGGGGCGACACATGACGCCCAAAGACGGATAGGAAGGCAGGCAGGAACAAGCAGGCCAGGAAGGATCCGGAGGATGATTAAGAGGCCAAGGAGGAGTTGGCGGAAGATCGTGAGGCCAGGAAGGAGCCTGCGGATGATCAGGAAGCCAGGGAGGTGACCACAGGGCAGGGACTGGGTCAGGAGGCCTGGGAGACGGCCACAGGGCCAGGGCAGGGTCAGGAGGCCTGGGAGGTGGCCGCAAGGTGGGGACAGGGTCAGAGGGCGGAGCCACAGTTGGTACAGGCAGAGCCGCAGGAGGAGCAGGGAACTGAATTCCAGGAGGAGGATCCGGAGGTGGAGCGGGCGAAGCTGCAGGGGAATCAGGGAGTTGAGACTCAGGAGGAAGAGTCTCAAAAAGAGTGGGTGGAGCTGCTGGAAGAGGAATCACAGGAGCGGATGTGAAGGAGTCATGGAAGACTCTGAGGGCGGAGCCGTGGGAGGCTCAGAGGGTGGAGCCATGGGAGGCTCAGAGGGCGGAGCCGTGGGAGGTTCGAAGGACGGAGCCGTGGGAGGCTCAAAGGAAGTCTCCAGGATCACCGAGGCTGGGGAGAAAGTGGTCTCCGCTGAAGAGAGCTAAGAGACCACTGAGCCATAGTGGCCCCCACTGAAAACTCCTCTAGGGCTGGAGTGGGCATGAAAGCTGACTCTGGGACAGACGAGGCTTGCAACGCTGGCTCTGGGATGGACGAGGCTTGTAACACTGGCTCTGGGATGGACGAGGCTTGTAACACTGGCTCTGGGATGGACGAGGCTTGCAATGCTGGCTCTGGGACGGACGAGGCTTCAAGAACTAGCTCATTGGCCATGGCAGGCATGGCCATTGGCTGGAGGGCGAGGCCGTGGAAGGCCTGGAGGGAGGAGCCGTGGGAGGCTTGGAGGAAGGAGCCGTGGAAGCCACTGCAAGAGAGCTGGCCGCTGGAGTAGAATGCAGAAGACCAGCCATTACGATGTTAGCAATGAATTCACCAAGGGGCAGACCGTTGCAGTCCAAAGGGACCATCTCCCTCACCGGTTCATTCAATCCCAACAGAACATGGTTCTGAGGATTCTCTCCAGAACCTCACACAGTAGTCCTCCACTGAAGAAGACCCTTGGGTGAGTTGCTCAAGTTGTTCTGCTGGATCCATATTTTGGCAGTCGGTTCTTCTGTAACCTTGATGGGAAGGATGAGAAGGGAGAATGTGGATCCAAACGCAGACTATTTTATTAATGTTACTCAGAAGATGAAGAAGACGTAAATAAAACACTTGAGATAAAGGGAAAAATCAAACATCACAGCAGTTTGCTGGTTAAATATGAATGTAACGTTTAAATTAACATGCTAACAAACTAACAAGAACCGACCATGAGGGAATGAAACCAGAGGGTATAAATACACAGAAGGATGACGGAAGAGGGAACAGCTGTGGAAGATGGAGGGCAGTTCGTGACAGCAGCTCACTAGGTTTTGTAGCACAGCAATAATTTTATCCTTTACTGTCAAGGAATGTTTAAGAAATCTTTCACTCACAAGGCTGTATGGCATTGTGGCTTTTTCTGTTGTTAGGTTCTAACTGGTCTTGAGTAATGAGCATTGCATTTTTAAGACACACTGTCAAAAAAAATAAAAAAAATAAAAAAATAAAATAAAATAAAAAAAACACATTCTATTAAACATGTCTCAAAATAAATAAATAAAATAAATAAATAAATAAATAAATAGCACTGTGTTCCTGTTAACTGTTTAAAAAGAAGAATGCATTGTGTGTATGCTCTTATACATACTAGACACTGCGTCAGAGAACGCTGCAAATCCATTGATTTCAATCGGGATAGTGCTTTGCAAAGACACAGGATAAACGCAAATATCTGCGAAAGTGATGATGTTATCATGCAACCAAAAGTTGAGACTTTTGCGCCGACACATTCTAATGCCGCCATCTGTTGCCCAGTGACAAATTTAGAAAGATGGGTCCGGTTGTGCTTTCGAAAATAAAATTTGTTTTATTACTTTATAATTTTTAAACAGTACACCCGGTTTTCTTAAAGAGACAATACCGGTTTTTTGTATGTGTTTAACAAATCAATGTAAATACTTGTAAATAGTACAAATTATGCATGTAGACAATACACATGTAACAATATGTAATATATGCAATATAATATATTTATTGATAAAATACATGGATTTGTTCCTTTTAAAAAGCTAAAATGTGTACAAAATGATGAAAAACTATTAAAATATAATTAGTAAAATGTATATTTTTGTAATGTACCTAGTTAGAAGGTCCCCTGTATAATTAACAGCATTAGCTGGGAGAGAATATCACAAAATGGTAATTATAACTAAAATATACCCATATGAATCAATATTGAATAGAATCGAAATCGGAATCTAAAGCTTGTAAATTGGAATCAAATCTTTTTGGGAAATCTGTATCAATACCCAGCCCTAATTGTAATACATTGTTATTGAGTGCATGTTTTGTTTTCCTTGTGTGTTTGTGTGAGCTGAAAGCATAGACATTTCAAAATAAGTGTCCCCGGTGTATTTCAAGTTTGTTTATAATTAAAAGTCCTGACTTATGCATTAAATCTTCAGTTTTTCTGCTTATTATTGGGAATTTGCTTACACAACAAAATGCATCTGGGATTTTACTCATTTTGGACTCTTACAGCCTCTGTATCTGTGCCCGTCACAGTAAGGAAAGAGAATGAAAACTTTTTAACATACAAAAATGTATTTTAAAAACTACTGTCCGGTTAATTGATTACCGGCCTTTTCCACCACCTTAGTTAACTGTATTGGCGAAATCCACTATCGGTCGACCTTTAGTTGTTACGAATATTCAAATACTCATGCCCTTCCCTAATCTGCAGTCCTGTTAAGGCATCCACATGTATCAAGCATCTCTCAATCAACTGATGTCAACCAGGCCGGTGGACCCATGTCAATGTCTGACCTGTCCTACATATGTCAGAGGATTTAAATCTTCCACACCACTGGAACTGTCAATACAATGAACTGAGAGAGCAGAGTGATAACCATTGGGGACCGGCTGTGATGGTGTTAATGGATGCTTATTTTTAAAATAAGGCCACTGTGCAATTGTTGATTTCAGATAATGTGATTTGACTGTCATTGATCCAAACCACAAAGGGCACACTGGGCCTTTTTTGCAGTGCTGGAGTATGGAATAATTTAGTTCACTGGGCTTCACCATGGCCCTGACTGGGTCACAACACTGCTGGGGGTGACCTCAATGTTGGCCTCATGCCTGAAGTATACCTGCCTGAAGTATACACAGAGGAAACTTTATCACTCAAAGGTTACTCTTTCATAGCTAACAAGACTTAATGGAGTTCTTGTAGAGTTTAATTTCAAATTTGAGTTACAGGGCTTTTAGTCCAGGTCTGTTAGCTTTGAGCTACTCTGTATGCTAGTGTACTCCTAAAAGTTGTCGAAATGAACTTTTAGCACATTTATGTGCATATATATTGTGGATATTTCTTCTAAAATTCCTTAGGAGAAATACTGTAAAGATAGAAACAAATGAGACATACAGAAAGTGTGCAGAAAACTCATGTTGATAGCAAAGCTCAATTAATTTGGTTTTGGAAGTATTTGAGAAATGTATACATTTATTTTGAATTCTCTGACATTGAAATGCAGATTCTTTGTATCTTGACAAATCTGAGAACAGTTTTTGACATTTTTTAGATCTCTGCTGAAACTCTAGAGGAGACACATACTAAAATTAGTAGGGCTGTTCTTTCTGAAGAGAAAGCAGGAAACTTAAGCCCAATGTATACTTCGGTCAGACGTGAATGCTAGGTATCTACGTACAGGACGCCTGGCACAAATTTTATCAACAGCAGAGTGCTTGAGCACTGAATGAGTGCAGCCGAATTTTTTCTAACCGTGCATACTCTGAACGTGAAGTATGCGTATGCACCTGGAATTATTTGCACTAATTAGTGGGTACACAAGGTGGCAACACTCACATTTGAGCCACTGCTGTCACAATGAAGCGCTATAAGAAGATGTAATCGCCGCTAAACAACAGGAGACGAATGTGGAAACAACAACAGTGGATGTGCACGTCAAGAACACATGTCTGAGGAGGTCAGAAGATACCTGCAATTTGTATAAACTCCTGAGGAGATATAGTCCAGTCTCTCATAGCAGTCGTAGCGCACATGCACCAACCGCCTGTGTATGCGTGCACAGTCAAATTAAGTATACTCTGAAAGGCTAGCATTCAACTGTAGGCAGACGCTAAGCGTTCACATCAAACCTAAGTATACTTTGGGCTTTCAGCAGAAATCTCATTACTGTCGATGAGAAATAATTGAGATTTTAGAGACTGCATTTATGATTTTTCTTTCCTATTATTCAGTAAAGGTTGGAAGTGCTGAAAATACGTTGTAATCAATTAATCAATTGCAAGTCAAGGTGTGAGTCATACAAAGCTCCTTATACAACACCCAGGGGAATAACATGTCACAGACACATTGGCAAGCCCATAGCAACTATCACACCACTAAACTCTCAAATAAGATTTGTTTAAAAGGTAAATGAGAAGGATTTGATTTAAATGGTGAGAAGCTTTGAAGATAGTTCCACTAACTGGTCTCTGACAGAAAATTGCACATGGCAAAGGTGACGGAATCAATGGTATTAACACCCCTAATTTTCTGCCTTGGAAGAATGAAGGGAAACTACTCATGTCTTGCAGTATAGCTGGCCATCCTGTTGTGACAAGACTGCATCGTATTAACACCTGTTTGCGATGCGGCAGTGCTCTGCTTCTAACGACGGCTAGTGTGTCCTGTCGCCAGGACAAATTGATGTAAATTCGCAGATAAATCTTGGCTCCTGCGAAGAGGTAGAATACGTTCATGCTGAACAGACAGTTGTCTCCAAACATTCACAACTGTCAAAGTCAGGGGAGGGAAAAATAACAAGTTGAAAGAATGCTGTGGATCTGTTTACAGAACTTTCAATAACCACAGAGATTAATTACACTCCGCCCCCACAAATAGTCAATTAATGCCCATGCCAATAAAGTATGCAGTAATTTTTAAGACTGGGAAGTATATACTGTATTGAATGAGATATTTGCGAAGATTTTGCTGATAATATCAAATGAAAGCTGATGTTTTTGCCAATAGCGCCACCAAATGGAATTGTTTTTAAACAGATTTCCAAATACACACTTCATCTGCCACTGGTCAAACTAACTGATAGTCCAGCCCAAAACTGGAGCCACTGGCTGAGCCCATACTGGTGTTTAGGGCTAGACAGGCCACTCAAACAAACAAAGCAATATTAAAAGTGTCATAGCCACAGTTTTGACACTTTTTGGAGAAATCAACCAATAAATGGTTTAATTCTAATTGTCTTTGCATAGTAAGCTGGGATTTCTTAAAGTATTTTAACACTAAAAAAATTACACACATCAGCTTTAAGCAACATAGTGAATGTCATAAAGATTTTAATACAGTTTTTATTTTCATCAAGTTTCCTACAGAGCATGTGATTAGACTAATTGTGCAGTTCCTAGAGAGGTGTTTTAAGAATGTCTCTGATTTAAACTTCAGTAGCAAATGGAGTTAGTGAGTTTGATAATTTTTTTGTGAAACTGTCCATTTCAATAAACAGATTCAAAACTCTGATTCTTTTGTGCTGGGTAAGTTACTCCAAAAAAGTAATACACTATAATTGTCTAATTACTTCACTAAAATTGTAATCAGATTACTTTACTGATTAATCCATTGAAAAGTAATCACATTACTCATGACTTTAAAATTACTTTCTAAAACACTTTTTCCACACAACAAAATCAAAATAATGTCTATATTTCCACGTTCATTTTGGCACACCCTTCATCTGTCACAGAAACACAAACAGACATATACATATGAACATCTGAATTCATATTTTAAATGTATTGTGCATAAATATAATTATTTTAGAAATATTTGCAACCCAAGTAATCAAATTTCCTGATTCGATTCCAGTTCACATGCTCTCGATTCAATTCAGCTTTCAATTTGTTTCGATATTGATTCATATGGGTATATTTCAGTTATAATGTCCCTTTTGCTTACATTTCAAAAAAATTATCCCTCTCCCAGCTAATGCTGTTAATTATACAAGGGACCTTCTAAGTAGGTATGCTATGAAAATATAAATTTTACTAATTATATTTGAATAGTTTTTCATCATTTTGGTCACATTTTGGCATGTTAAAATTCAAATCCATGTTGTCACAGTCTGTCTCCCTCATGTTCTTCATGGACTCTTATTTTGAAATTTTTGCCTGGACTACATCTCCCATAATTCACTGCCCTTATCGCTTCCATCTGCTCCTCACATCCTCACCTGTATTCCATTCCCTCATTTAGCTCCTTGTGTATAAATACCCTCTAGTTTTGTTAATTCATTTGTCAGTCCTTGAAGTGTTATGTTGTGTTGATGAAGTGTTTCCTCGTTTTGTTATTTTGTGATGTTTAGCTTTATCGTTTGTTCCACTCCAGCATTTACAATTAAAAGACTGAAAATCTGCTCCTGTGTCTCCTCTCTTCCTCTCCAAGTACCCAACATTACACATGTATTCAATCACTAAATAAGGTATTATATTTCATATATTATTTTTTGTAACATGTTTATTGTTCAATTGTATCATTTTAACTATTTGCAAGTATTTACATTGATTTGTTGAACACGTGCTAAAACTGGTACGGTCTCTAACAAAACCAGCATTTCTGTAAAAAAAAAAAAAAAAAAAAAAGTGACTAAATGAGAGCATTTTAATGAGAGATGATTCGAACTGGCTTTATCGCATCTGTGCTTTGCATGATAAGAATTAAATGTTTATGTTTGTCATTTTTGATCAACTATTCAGAAAACTTTTAAAAAACAAAAGTCTATATTTGCAATTCCGTTCGGTGGCGCTAGTGGCACAGAAATTACACCCTTTAGCTTTAAAGTAAAAAAAAGTAGTGTAATGCCTTACATTGATTAAAGTAATTAGATTACAGTACCTAATTACTTTGTAATAAGATTACACCCAACACTGGTGATTAAATTATTCATATTTCATGTTTTAAAATGATTTAGCAAAAATTTATTTAGGTAAATATGTCTGTGTATTGTTATATTAGTGCATATAAACAGATGATTCAATATGATTCTTCCTTAAGTTGATTTTGTGAAAACATTGTGGGAAAACATACAGTAATCATTTTTAGCTTCAATCATTTTTTTTTTTATTTTTCTTTTTTACTTTTTGAATTAAACATTTTAAAACTAATTGGCTATAATGGCTGTCTGGCTGAAATGATGGTTACTCTGACTGAAACATGTAATTTCAGAGCAAATACTTACTGTAAATGTTATGACATGTATCAAATATCCTCAAAAGGATTAAAACATTCAAGATTGATATATTTTTTGAAATGTTTTCCAGCCCAAGTAATCTTTAGATTTTAATACATTTTTTTAATCTTGTTGCAGTGTCTCCATGGCCTTTCTACCCTCACACATGGAGCTCATGTTCCACATCAAATGGTTAAATGCATATGCCTCAACGGGACAAGAGGGAAAGTCAAAGTACAGTACTTTCAGGCATTCCGATCTTGGGTTTGGCCCACCCCCCACGCTCTCTTTGAAAACAGGACATTGTTAAAACAGAAACATGTTGCTTTTGGCATGAGAGACTGTTCTCTCCCTGCATACAACGGGGCCTGCAATTAGCATAGCCGACTCCCCAGAACAAATATTCTCCACTGTAATCCTGCCAAGGCAGCAGAGACACAGCTCTACTGCAAGAATGCTTGGCATTTCCTTTAATGTGCTTTGGCCGAGCTGGGTCACAGAAAACTAACACTAACACAGAACAGTCCCATAGAACAAAACTTCCTGTTCTTGCTCACTTTCTCTCTCAAACATACACACTTTCTCTATAGAAAGGAAAGCTCTCACCCTTTCACCCTTGTATCATATTTCCATCCCTTTGCCAGATTCTTTTTATCTTCTACTGTTGTCTACGGTGTTTCTTTTAAAATTTCACCAAGTATTTAATTCTTGATATACATCATATAATTCTTGATGTACATCATTTATTTTCATTTATATACTTCGGGGTCCAAAAGTCTGAGACCATATTGAAAATATGGAATTCAAATTGGCATTCATCTAATTGCCATTCATCTCAAGCCTGGAAAAAAAAAAACAGAAGGTAAAGAAACCAAATGACGTAAATGAATAAAAAATATTTAAGATTCTTTGTTCAAGGATCATTAGGCCACTATTCAAATAAGCAAATTTGCGACATTGACCAACTCCATTTAACAAAACTTTAGATTTATTTGCTTCCACTGATGCACACTAGATGATCTTTGGAACATTCAGGATCATCAGGTTGTGCACAAACTTGTGGAGTTCTTGCCAGCTGGAGTGTATGCTGGAATTAAAGCAAAAGGGGACATACCAAAATACTCAAAAATGATGAAATTCATGTTAAAAATGTCAAATAAAAACTTTCAGTCCAATGTTTTATGCTCATAATATAATTTGAAATTATTATTCTTTTCCCATAAAAATCAGATGCAGAAGCATTTTCACTAGTGGTTTCAGACTTTTAGACCCCACTGTATGTGTATATATGTTTAGAACCTTTCTATTTCGATAGAAACCTCTTTCAAAATATCAAGTATATATCTATTCGAGAGACAGTTTCTAAAAGTAGTGCATCCATCCACTTACAGAATTACTGCAACCTCTGGGTCAGAGGACTAAACTGGAGCAGTGCAAGACTACCATTCACCTCCATGTTAATTTAAAATACAGGCTCTCTAAATGATGTACCAGCACTTTCCCAAGCATTCCCTTACTGCCGTTTAGCCAAGTTATTTTACAGTGACAGTAAAATTGCTCTGAACAACCAAGACTCACACACTCTGAAGTCTTGTTTGATCCAGAGAAGCCTTTAAGTTTACTGGTCACAAGCACTCAATGCCAAGTGATGGACAACTTGAAACTCTGCCCTAATATTTCTTCAGAGGGGTTTGCTAAGGCAAGCAACACTATTACTATTACCAGTACTCAAATGGGGGTTAAGCTACCTCAAATCATCCGACATGTTGAGGATGCCAAGGTGTAGAGGTGTGCTATTACTTTTCTAAGCGACTGAATTTTTCCACCTGGCATACTATAAAACAGGTGAAAAAAATACCATAGACTTACACTGTAGGATCTCAAGCCATGTCTAGTGACCAAACTAGTACAAATGCACTAATAAAACACTCAGAACACCTTAACAACTGCACTTAGCAATGCCCTGGCTAGTATTCACAACATTTAAGCATCATGTTGGGGATTTTTGCTCAGAGAGGCACCACTAGCATTTTCTTCACAAAATGTAAAAATCTAGTTTGTATTTGCAATAGGGATGCACCAATTGAAAATTTGTGTGCCGATACGATATACAATTATTTAGAACAACATCTGCCAATACCAATACTTTGAAGTTGTGTAATTAATTATGAGTAATATGAAACAAGGTAGCATAAAAAAAGCAGAACCACCAGAGTAATTGTAGAGACCAGTAACTGGTAGAGTAACTGGTTTCAGTTATAAACAAAACATGGTTAAATTGGTTTAATTAACATACATTTTTCTTTAAATATTCTTAAAGAGGTCTAAACATGAGAAACCAAATTCTCTTTGATATATGAGTCATTGTACAATAAAATAGACTGTAAGCTTCAGAACTCAAAATGTCACATTAACTGAATTTTGAGTAATGAAGCTTGTCCCTTTTTAGCTGAAGCAGCCTCCGCTTTTGCTTTAACAAACTCATCCTACTCCTTGCTATGTCAAGCTTTAAGACAAGTAGTTGTGTAATAAGAGATCAAGTTAGTTCTGCAAAAAGTTTTCACGGTAGTTCCACCTCATTAAATTCTAGCAGTGCAAAGTTTACAAAGTTCACTGTCACCCACTACAAATAATTCCACACAAGAGACATTTTTACTCACAATCAGTTGCAGGCTAATTGTCTGATGAGTTTTTCCATCCCCTTTGCCAGAAAATTATTGGCCCAGATTATCAGTGTTTTTTTTTGTTTTTTTAATTGGCGAATGTTCGATAGTGTAAATTATTGCTTTTATCGACCGATACCGTTGTTTGGCCAATAAATTTGCAGCGTCTCTAATTTCCAATCAAATTGCATGCGACCACATTGTATTGGTAGTGTAAATATTTATTCATCCCAGTGTGTCTCGGACAGCAGTAAAGGACCGGCTACTCACATGTCAGTCAACTGATGGAGAAAACAATGGTTTAAAACTTTGCATATTTGTGTGGCTTTAAAAGCAAATGACAGTACGATTGGTAAAAAATGCACAAGACTTCACAGAACTACTTCAGTATTCCTATTACCAATATGCAGTAACATCCTGGTTACTTTCGTAACCTCGAGACGTTGTGTCGATGTAGTGACATTAGGGGTCACTCTTGGGAGCCCCAAACACCTCTGCTTTTTTGAAAAAAGGCCAATGGGAATTGGCGAGTGGAATTTGCATGCCACTCCCCCGGACATACGGGTATAAAAGGAGCTGGTATGCAACCACTCATTCAAGTTTTGTGCTGAGGAGCCGAGACAAGGTCCCGGTCATTTCAGCAGGTAGTTCAGTGTTCTGGCAAGAGGGACACAATGTCTCATTCCCTCCATCATGGAACGGAGGTTACGAAAGTAACCAGGACATTCCCTATCTGTCACTCACTCAATGTTGTATCGATGTAGTGACACTAGGGGTCCCTATATAAAACACCACAACTAGCTGAACTGTGTAACGTGGACTGGTGGTGCGTGACGGGCAGACCGCTGTGTGCCTCGTAGCCAGCGCACCAGGCCGTCCCCCAACACTCTTATGAGCGTCGACGGTCCTTCGGGAACAAGTAGACTGCCCAAAAAAATAGGGAAAGGCTAGCCCAGCTGTGGCCTCTTTTCCTCTTTTTTCTCCCCAAAAAGAGTGGCATTGGTTAACCGACTGGGGGCCATAAATGTCTATGTCGGGGGGGTGTCACTCCCAATGGGAAGACACCGCGGAGACCACATCCCGCCAAGGGGGGGGGGGGGGTGAGTATTTTGAGTGGAAATACGTCACATGGTCTTACCGAGTCTTGTCGGAAGTATGTCATGTGGAGAAGTCCCATGGTAGGTCCTACCTGAGGGGGTTGAAGTTTCTACAAACATGGTGACCGGGGGCAGAGGAACCTCTGCCCAAGGAAGACGCAGTTTACCGACAGGGAAACGATTTAGCGGAAGATATCACATGGGATCACCTACGGGGAACCAGCATATGTGGAGCACCTACCCCAGTACAGGGCCTAATTAGTACATGTACTGGGCCGGCAGCGAGTTTCTCCGCAAATTCATATGCCACAGGGCTAAGAAGGAAATTCATCCAGGGATCAAAACTTGTGAACACAACTGGGAGTCAAAAGTGCACGTCTTCACCTCATGGGAGGGGAAAGGCGCTATGCGCAAGCGGTACACCTGGCAGCTGTCCCAGAACTTACCTGTTCGGACCTGACAACACATGGAACGAAACCAGCTAAACACGGAGATTATAGAACCCCGCAAAGGTGTTGGGTGTTGCCCAGCCCGCTGCTCTGCAGATTTCTGCCAAAGAGGCACCACTGGTCAGGGCCCAGGAGGCCGCTACACTCCTAGTAGAGTGGGCTCGTAACTCCACGGGGAGCGGCACGTTCTGAGCGTGATATGCCATCATGATGGTGTCAACAACCCAGAGGGCAATCCTTTGTTTGGAGACAGCGCTTCCTTTCCGCTGTCCACCAAAGCAGACAAAGAGCTGCTCGGAGCTTCTAATGCTCTGCGTGCGATCCAAATAGATGCGTAAAGCACACACCGGACACAGCAACACCAAAGCTGGGTCTGCCTCCTCCTGGGGCAGTGCTTGCAGGTTCACCACCTGATCCCTAAACGGGGTCACGGTAACCTTGGGCATATAGCCCGGTCGGGGTCTCAGGATCACGTGAGAGTAATCCGGAACGAACTCCAGGCACAATTCGCTGACAGAGAACGCACTCACTTCTTGATGGAGGTGAGCGCAGTCAGGAGGGCAGTCTTCAAAGAGAGTGCCTTAAGCTCAACTGACTCCAGGGGCTCAAAGGGAACACCCCGTAGACACCGAAGGACTACACAGAGGTCCCACGAGGGGAAGAGGCGTGGTCTGGAGGGATTCAACATCCTAGCGCCTCTCAGGAACCTGATGATCAAGTCGTGCTTCCCCAAATACTTACCATCCACTGCATCGTGATGTGTCGAAATGGCAGCTACATACACCTTCAAGGTGGAGGGGAAGAGCCGCCCCTCCAGCCTCTCCTGTAGGAAGGAAAGCACCGATCCGACTGCGCATCTGTAGGGGTCTTCGCGTCGGGAAGAACACCACTTAGCGAACAGATGCCACTTCAAGGCATACAGGTGCCTTGTAGAGGGAGCCCTACCTTGAGTGATCGCGTCTACTTAGGCCACTTAGGTCTTCCGCGTCCCAGATGTGGAGTTTCCAGAGGTCTGGTCGCGGGTGCCAGATGGTTGCCCCGTCCCTGAGAAAGAAGGTCCTTCCTCAGGGGAATTCGCCGGGGGGGGCTGTCGAGAGGAGCGTGAGGTCCGAGAACCACATCTGGGTGGGCCAGTAGGGTGCTACTAGGACGACCTGCTCCTCGTCCTCCCTGACCTTGCACAGGGTCTGTGCAAGTAGGCTCACTGGGTGAAACACGTATTTGCGTAGTCCAGGGGGCCAGCTGTGTGCCAGTGCGTCTATACCGAGGGGTGCCTCGGTCAGGGCATACCAAAGCGGGCAGTGGGAGGATTCCCGGGAAGCAAACAGGTCTACCTGTGCTCGACCGAATCGACTCCAAATCAGCTGGACCACCTGGGGGTGGAGTCTCCACTCTCCCCTGAGCATAACCTGTCGTGACAGCGCGTCTGCTGCGGTGTTGAGGTCGCCCGGGATGTGAGTGGCTCGTAGCGACTTGAGGCGCTGCTGACTCCAGAGGAGGAGATGGCGGAGGTGTTGTGACATGTAACGGGAATGCAGACCACCTTGACGTTTGACGTACGCTACCGTCGCCATGTTGTCTGTCCAGACCAACACGTGCTTGCCCTGGATCAACGGCCAGAACCTCCGCAGGGTGAGCAGTACTGCCAACAACTCGAGGCAGTTGATGTGCCAACGCAGCTGCGGGCCAGTCCAGGAGCCGGCGGCTGTGTGCCTGTTGCATATGCCGCCCCAGCCCGTCTTGGAGGTGTCCGTCGTAACTACGACGTGCCTGGAGACCTGCTCTAGGGGAACCCCTGCCCATAGAAATGCAAGTTCAGTCCAAGGGCTGAAGAGGTGGTGACAGATCGGCGTGATGACCACGCGGTGTGTCCCGTGGCACCATGCCCATCTCGGGACTCGAGTTTGAAGCCAGTGCTGAAGTGGTCTCATATGCATCAACCTGAGCGGTATGGCAACCGCTGAGGATGCCATATGCCCCAGGAGCCTCTGAAAAAGTTTAAGTGGAACCACTGTCTTCTGTCTGAACGCCTTCAGACAGTTCAGCACCGACTGTGCATGCTTGTTCGTGAGGCGCGCCATCATCAAGGCTGAGTCCAACTCCAAGCTGAAAAAAAGAGATGTTCTGAACCGGGGAGAGCTTGCTCTTTTCCCAGTTGACCCAAAGCCCCAGTTGGCTGAGATGCGTGAGCACCAGGTCCCTGTGCGCACATAACACGAGAGTGAGCTAGGATTAGCCAGTCGTCAAAATAATTGAGGATGCGGACGCCCACTTCCCTTAGTGGGGAAAGGGCTGCCTTTGTGACCTTCGTGAAGACGCGAGGGGACAAGGACAGGCCGAAGGGGAGGTCCTTGTACTGGTATGCGCGGCCCTCGAAAGCAACCCGCAGGAAGGGTCTGTGTCGAGGTAAGACCGAAACGTGGAAGTACGTGTCTTTCAGGTCTACTGCCGTGAACCAATCTTGATGCCGGACGCTCGCTAAAATGCGTTTTTGTGTCAGCATCTTGATCGGGAGTCTGTGCAAGGCCCGGTTCAGTACTCACAGGTCCAAGATTGGCCGCAACCCACCGCCTTTTTTCGGTACGATGAATTAGGAGCTGTAAAACCCCTTCTTCATATCGGCAGGAGGGACAGGCTCTATCGCACCCTTCCGTAGAAGGGTAGCGATTGCCACACGCAAGGTAGTAGCATTCTCACCCTTCACTGAGGTGAAGCGGACACCGCTGAACCTGGGCGGGCGCTTGGCAAACTGAATCGCGTAGCTGAGTCGGACGGTCAGGGTCAGCCATCGCGACGGGTTGGAAAGCGCGAGCCACGCGTCCAAACTCCGGGCGAGGGGGACCAAGGGATAATTACATCGGACGTACCGGTGGGTGGGGCCTCGCGGTGGGACGGAGCCTGAGGAGCCACGTTGAGAGGGCTCGAACCCCATGGCCGTGCTGAGTCCAGAGACATTGAAGCACTTACCTGGCTCCTGACGCCCACCATAAGATTGGTCGAGGAGGGGGGAGGAGGAACATCGTCCCCACAGTCCGTCGGAACCAACCCGGTGTGGGCATGTTTGTGCCACAGCTGGGCGTGCAGGGGCGGGGGGTCCGCCAATGGCAGGCCGTGTGCACCTGACATGTGACCCAGAGAACAAGGAAACCACTCTTTTGTTGAAGTTTTGGGTACCGCAGCCTCTTGGACATGCGGCAAAAAATGAAACAAAAGATTCTCCTCCCGGCCCTCCATCGGGGATGGAGTGGTCTGTCTGCCAGCTCCGTGGAAGCGGGTCTCCTCGTCCCTGGGTCTCCCGTCTCAGAGGCACTTCGAAGCTTTCCTAGGGTTCTTGGCGGCTGGCCGTGAGACAGGTGGCGTCTGCTTCCTGCGGTGGGCTCCACGCCGGGGCCAGGCCGCGGGGGCAGGCTGCGGCAGAGCCTGCAGGAAGACGCCCTTGGCAACGAGCAGACGGGGTGTGGGGTCTTGAGCCACGCCAGGGCAGGATGTGTTGAATGGCCTCCGTCTGCTGCTTCACCGCTGAGAACTGCTGGGCAAAGTCCTCGACGGTGTCGCCAAACAGGCCAACCTGGGAGATGGGGGCATCATGGAACCATGCCTTGTCAGCCTCTCTCATGTCGACCAGGTTGAGCCAAAGGTGGCATTCCTGGACCACCAGGGTGGACATCGCCTGCCCAAGAGACCGCGCCGTGACCTTCGTCGCCCGGAGAGTGAGGTCGGTTGCCGAGCGCAGTTCCTGCATCAATCCCGGGTCAGAGCTACCCTCGTGTAGCTCTTTTAGCACCTTGGCTTGGTGTACCTGCAGGAGAGCCATGGCGTGCAGGGCGAAGGCGGATTGTCCAGCGGCACCGTAGGCCTTAGCCATCAGAGACGACGTAAACCTACAGGCCCTGGACGGGAGCTTCGGGTGCCTTATCCACCTGGGGGATCACCGAATACCCCTTGGCCGCCCCACCATCGAGGGCAGTGAGAGCGGGGGAGCTGAAAGATCGGGACCGGGTAGTAAAAGTTGCCCCCCACGATCTTGTCAGCTCCTCATGCACTTCCGGGAAGAAAGGAACCAGGGCGGGGCGTGGCTGTGAGCGGCTCTCTGGGCACAGGAACCAATCATCGAGCCACGAGGGTTCAGGGGAGAGTGGAGGGTTCCACTCTAGCCCGAAGCTCGCAGCTGCCCGGGAAAGCATGTCCGTCATCTCCGCGTCGGCCTGAGACTGGGCGACCACACCCAAAGGGGAAGCCCAGCCGAAGCCTCCGCGTCAGAGTGGACGAGCCCACTCTCCGATGCTGCGCTCGATAGCTCATTGTCTTCCCGGGCCCCGAATAAGAGGTCGAACTCGCCCTGAGACGAGCCGGCGGTCTCATCTGAGAGCCCGACCGGGGCAAGTAAGCGTGATGAGGAATGGGAGGTCCGTGGGGGGTTACCCGGCAGAGGTGGTCCCATTGGAGTCCCCAAATCGCCCCAAATCTACCCGTAGATAGAAGGACCGAGGCGGGGAGCCGCTGGGGTGGCTTGCTTTCTTACGAAGGCAAGCCGCTACCACAATGTTGCCATGGTCATGTTCTCGCAATGAGGACAAGACCCATCCACGAAAGAAGTCTCCGCGTGGGCAGCGCCCAGACACATAAGACAGCGATCGTGGCCGTCAGAAGCGGAGAGATAACGACCGCAACCAGGAATAACACACAAACGGAAAGGCATCTTTAAAAAGACGTTCCGTGTGTGCTGCTCTTTTAGAATTGAAAATGTACTCTTTTTTTAGAATATACTCTTTTTGTTGTTCTGCCAAAGCGCCCAGGGGCGTTCTCTGCACTCCACGGGTGCAGAGGGGGAGAAGCCGCTGAAATGCACCGTAAATCCAGCAGATGAGGTGAATGAACTCGGCGGATGAATTCAGCTCAATGAATAGAACCGCTCGGCTCCGAAGAGAAAATCTGAATGAGTGGATGCATACCAGCTCCTTTTATACCCGTATGTCCGGGGGAGTGGCATGCAAATTCCACTCGCCAAGCAAATTCCACTCGCCAATTCCCATTGGTCTTTTTCAAAAAAGCATAGGTGCTTGGGGCTCCCAAGAGTGACCCCTAGTGTCACTACATCGACACAACGTCGAGTGAGTGACAGACAGGGAACACAAATGTGAAGCATGCACTTTCAAACTCAGATATTACTGGTACTTGTTCTGCATGAAATGTCACGTTTTGTTTGTGCTTGCAATTATTTAGCGTTTTCTTTTCACTTTTTTACACTTTATCAAATCCAATAACAAACCGTCAAAGTGAGTGAGCATTTAAATGCAACAGTGTAAATGGGATCACCCGAGCCACAACCAGGTGTAAACAGGACCTTAAAATAAATTTTGTCATCTTCCCATCATGTCTGTCGATATGACGAGAAAATCTACTTAGACATGAAAGGTCAACAAATTATTAGAGATTTATTGGGCGTTAATTTCCTGTAGTAGCAACAATAGTGAAGAACGTGTCATTAGGGAACCTTGAAGAGGGCAGTACAACACCATTATCAATCTCTATTGCCCTTTCAGGAGACCCTCTCATCACAGTACCTACTAAAGAATTCCTAGAGGTCACAGCACTGCTCAAACTGGGGCCTGTTCTCATCCGCCACTGATAATATCAATAGCACTTATCTATTCAGTGTTCGCCCTTGTGTCTGCCAGCTTCAAGTAAATACAAAACATTCCCCTGGGTGGAAAGACTTTTTTCCGTTGGGTGAATAGGGTGAACGACCTCAGAAAAAGAGCCCATTTCAACTGATTGTTATTTGGTCGCATGTGCAGTCGTTTAAATGCAGTTCTGTTTTTCTCCTCCGCCAACAGCACAAAGAGAGGAGTGGAAGTGGGAGTATGTGATGAAGTTTAATCTTATTACAGAGACGGCTCCACTTCTACGTGACAGAAACAATTGTTTAATGTAAAATCAATAAAATATCGCAATGTCTGCCGACTCTAGACACAAAAGATGGCCTGGATGATGAATCACGACAGTAATGTTTTTCTTATGCAAATGATAATGCAGTGCAAAACATGTGCCTTGGCCCCCGCTCCTGCACGGCACTGAATTCAAACAGATGTATGAAGAGATTTAGAGGAAAAACAGCTAAGCATATTATGCTGGCCAGCTAGGTGGGTAGTGTTTCTAAACACCCTATTAAGAGTATGATATTTACCGTACTATGGTGTTTTGTGCTAGTATGAGCAAAACAATTTTTTTTTCACTCATAACTGTATTATTACTATCAAATCTACAGATTTCAGTGGTGTCAATCTAAAAACATATAGTCAAACATCAAACTGGACATAATTAAAGGGATAGTTCACAGCAAAAAATTTAAAAATGAAAACTTTTTGGGTCAACTATTCTTTTAGCACTGAGGTAGCCATTGGAAAAAAAAAAAAACAGCTACTCACGAGAACAAGAGAATTAAGTTTCTATTAGACACAACATCTCTGCCTAATTGTGGCAACTCAACACATAGACAGGCAAAACAACATCCCGAACTAGACACAACATCAAAATAAACAAGTGACAACTGCATAACAGACATAAACTCTAAAGCAGTAGTCAAAACAACATGACAGGCACCTATTAGTACAACAAAACACAACAGAAAAATCTTCAAAATAGCCACCGCCTGCTTCTGGGTTGACATAAAGCGCACCTGCTGCAATATAACAACAAGGGCCAGCCCTCTATTTGCCCAGACCGTTGTGATAACAAGCATGTATTTTGGTGTTTAATTGCCAGTGTGCCACCAGCTCAGACTGAACGCACAGGCACGCTCAAAGAATGCAAAAATGTATCCATCAGGGAGCACATTTTTCAACGCAACATTTGCATTCTGATAGCCCTAAAAGGACCTTATCAGCCTCTAGTAAATCAGCTTGTTTGTTTGTTTAATCACAGGCTTCTGAAAACCTATCATATAAGCAAGACGGGGCAAAGAAAAAGAGGAAAATACTCTCACTACCCCACCCTTTTCAAAAGAAAAAGAATTAGACAAACAACCGTATGAAAAAAAAATGTTGCTCCAGGGATTTCAAACACGTTGTTATGCAGTGGCTTACACCGTATCCTAACCAGACGCGACGCCACAATCTATTTTTGAAATGGTTTCTATTTCTGCGACATCACGTCGGGCAGGACAGTCAACAAATGTGTCTTAAATTATTCTTTTAACAGTATATTACAGCCGGCATCTCACTAGCCAGTTAAGAACACCTTGATTTTGGCTGAGGGTGTCACACACCTACCGAATGTTGTGCTTGAGGTCTCGTTCTCTTCAGTGAGAGCTCTGCCACACACAAACCGGTTCTAAATGGCAGAGGGGTGACATACGGCTCATTCTGACTTTCTCTCTGCTTCCCTGTCACATGGAGATCGACGAAATAACAACAGGAGTAATGCATGAACATAAACCATGGTAACAGACTGAATTTGGAAATGATATATAATGTAACTTTGCTCTGTGTATGCGTATGGTTGTGTATTTTTCCCCTCAGGTTTGCCGTAGAAAGTGTATCCCCATATGCAGCTTAGTGAGAAAATGAGTTGCATTCAATAAACACACTGCTCCATCTGTGATTGCTCTGATTTCCACATTTTATTGTCAATTATCCTTATTTAAGTGTATGAATATTGCGGTGACGCATCACGTCTGGTGTGGACGAGGAGTTAGAGAAAGCAGAAAATAGGCTGTTGTCTGAACTAACAGGTCACAGTAAAACTTTTGCAAAACATTTATTTGTTTAGTGTTCAGAATTTACTTTGAACTAGGACATGAGAATCTAGGAACATCTCGGCGCATTTGCACAAAAACACACCACAATTAAACATCAATATACATTGACTGTGGCTGACATTCTATCTTTTATTAATATCCATTCATCAAAATTAGTTCAGAGGTTATATCACCCCTTCATTGTTGCCAAAAATTAGTGCTTAGATTGATTATGTTCTGAGTATCTCAAAACTAACTAAGCTAGCTTATTCCAATTAGGATAATTAAGTATGGCAGAATAATGTATTATATTCTTGATATCCTTAATAACGTGTGAAAGTTTCATAAATATTAACCCAACAGCACTTGGATGCACTGCAGAAGAAACAGCTTAAACCAGCCTGAGGTGGTTTAAGGTGGTCTAGCTTTTTCACAACCTGGCCAAGCTGGTGTTCTGCTGGTGTAGCTGGTCAGAAAGCTGTTCGGCTTGCCTGACCAGCTGACAAGTGCCCAAAAACCCTTGAAATCCAATATGACCTGTTGGAGACCAGCTAAGATCAGCAAATCATCTATGGAGGTTTTAACCTCTTCAACTCTGCGGACCCGCTGGCAGGTCCAAAAGGGGGTTCTATGTCGCCAAAAAAGTTTATGCTTAAGATGTTCAAGTCTCCGAATACACAAGTCAGGCACATAGGGTTTCATTTGAAAGCTTAGAATTAGAACTTTTCATAGATAGCCATAACTTGGCTATCTATGTTACATAATAAATTTAGGTTACATAAAATATCAAAACAAAGCCTTAAAAAAAATTGCGTTGCAAATCAGCACCACCTAGAGGTCATGAGGTAGAAATAATAATTTTAATATAAAAGTCTTTCAAATAACACTTAAATAGACAAATCATATATCAAATGAAAGCTCTGAAAACAGTTTATTTTGTTGCCCTAATACCACAGTTTGAAAGATTTTCAAAAGAATCATACAGTGAAACATGATTTCTGTAAGACATCAAATTAAATATATATCTTTTTTTTTTTTAAATAAAATTGAAAAAAAACTGAAAAACACATGTATTACATATGTAACATAAGTGTAAATGGTGCTTATCCATCAAGCTGGCTTTTCCAGCAAGCTTGGGTAATATCGTTCATTGAAAGCAGAACAGAAACAAATGTTTTTATATGCTCACAAAATCAAGCAATCGGCAGTTCAAATGCATGATGAAACCCATCAAAAACGCATTAAACAGCAAGAAGACATGCTCATGCATGTACAAGTCTATTTTAATCAGGAAGTAGACAGAAAGAGAGAGAAATAATGAGAATGGAAAGTGAAGTAAGAGTCGCACCTTCAATCTTCTGCAAGGCTGTCTGACAGGCTTCCTGGCTAGCGAACTCAAATGGGTTGTTGCATGTCCGCACACTGTCACATTCACACCTCCCATCAATGATGTTACAGCCCGTAACCAGGTTTTCATTGCATGGCTCGAAGCCCAAGAGTTGGTCGTCATCCCAGTTTTCATCTGAACAAGAATTAAAGAGACACACATATCAATTAGGATGCATTTAAAAAAATAAAAACTTAATAAATCCCCAGCGGAACTCCCTTTTAAGATTCAGAAACTGACCTGGTACATTTTCATGGTATCATTAAGCTAGTGGGTCCACCAGAGCCAAGAGGTCTGGTGATGCTGCTATAATGAGGCTACTGAAATAGGAAAGGAGCATGTGGCCAATTATATGTGAATATGAGGGGCAAGGGGTATCGTAGAAGCTCAGAAATTGAAGAGATAGGAATGTAGTCAAGTCATTCTCTGTTGCTAGTTGTGTGCTTTCTGTGTCCCAGTGACTTACAACTGATATAATTAACAGGATACTGAACTTTGTCAGATTATTTGAAAGATTTAACTCTGTTTAGCATGTACTACAAAATAAGAAAAAAGAAAACATTAATTTTATTTTGCATTGTTTGTTTTTTAAATTAATATCAGCCAATATGCATGTCCGCATTTAAAACAATTACGTTTTAATTCGGTTTATAGAATAATAATAATAATAATAATAAAAAGAATAATTCTACCTATATTTTGCTTTAATTACAATTAAAATATCATGCTTTCAATGTGTGTGTATGCTTGTTTGTTTTGTTTTGTTTTTTGTTCAAATGCTTTATGCATAATGCAGATAATGCAGAATTTGTCTGTGTATTCTAGGCAACCCAGTTGTCCTATGACATTTCTGTTTTTAAAATAGTGGCTTGATTTCAGAGGTAAGTTTCTCTTACAGTATTTATCAGTGTTTTAGTATGTTTAAACTTTCATTGGCTTTGTCATGCTAAATAGCTCAAATCTGTAATGGGGAAAAACATATTGGTAACACTTTTACAATAAGGTTCTATTCATTAACAATAGGCAATGCATTAGGTATCATAATCTAACAAGGAACAATATATTTTTACAGGATTTATTCATCTTAAATGTTTATTAATGTTAAGTTATGGAAGTACAATTGTTTATTATTTAGTTCATGTTAGTTTATAATGTATGTATTAATGTTAACATTTACATTTATGCATTTGGCAGATGCTTTTATCCAAAGCAACTTGCAGTGCTTTCAAGGTATACATTTTATCAGTTGTGTGTTTCCTGGGAATCAAACCCATGATCTTGGCGTTGTTAGTGCTATGATCCACCTGTTGAACTACAGGAACCCGGGACACATTCCGAAAGTGAAAGAGGAGATTTATAGTAAAATAGACTTGAAAATTGATCTGTTTCTCACCCACACCTATCATATCGCTTCAGAAGACATATACGTTAAATCACTGGAGTCGTATGGATTACATTTATGCTGCCTTTGTATGCTTTTTGCACCTTTAAAGGTCTGGCCACCATTCACTTGCATTGAAAGGACCTACAGAGCTGAAATATTCTTCTAAAAATCTTTTTGTTCAGCAGAAGAATGAAAGTCATACACATCTGGGATTGCATGAGGGTGAGTAAATGAGAGAATTAAAAATTTTTGGGTGGACTGTCACTTTAACAAATACTACCATTTTTAAATTGTTACCAACAAATATTCTTCTAGTTCAAAATTTCTAGCACAAATAGCACCGTTTTCAGAGAATGACCCAGTGTTGATACAACACATTTTTGTTTCTGCATTACTGGCCTCTCTCGACTTACAAGATAGATAAATTGTGCCAGAGAGCAGCACATTTTCAAAACAAGAATGACCCCGACCTATAAGACGCGACTTTCTGCCAGCAACATTATGAAGTCTTATTTACAGTGCAAACACACTTTGCTGATACAAGTGATGGTATTTCAGCCCACTGCATGCTCGCCCTATCAGTGTGCTTGCATGTTTGTGTGCTTAGAATTTACCAATCCACAAAGTGGGGTGCATACTAAGTACTTGTACATGCATGCAGATACATTTGCATGCATGTAATTTGTGTCTTTCTGTCTCTGAGGAATGCAGCCCACGTGTTAGTAAATAAAGGGCCTTTTGTGCTTTTATGTGCAACTCTTGTCATTCATTCAGTCTTTACTAAAGTATTATGCTTTGGTAGCAGAAGAGCCCGTTAAGTTCGTTAGACTGATTAAAACTGGGTCTTTTTGACCGATTCACTGAAAGAACTGGCTTATAAGAGTCATTTGTTCAGGATATCTGACTTTAGTGGTCATACTGTATTTTTGTTTTTGCATGCAGCCATCAACATGATAAGTAAATTATATCAGAATTGTCATTTTAGGGTAAACTATCCCTTCAAGACAACTAATTCTCAATTTTTGCAGTGAAACTTTAAATTAAGTAGCGGCACAGGAAACATTGTGTTGACTCAGAGCAGTTTCTGCAGAAACCTGGCTTTGTACTACAAAGAATTCTACAGTTGGGATGCAACTAATGATTATTTTGATAATTGACTCATCTAACGATTATTAGAATGATTATTCGACTATTCGGGCGATTATTGCAAGATTAATCATTAGCTCTTAACCGACTATTCAGCTTGTGCCCTGACTTAAAAGGTTGTATTAAACGTGCTTACTAACAATAAAGAGGACAAAATCATCTTTTAAAAATACCTCTAAATGACATTCACTGAATTAAAGGGAAAAAATACTTTTTATTATGTTTAATTCAGTAAAAAATTCAGTGCAGAAACAATTTTTTCTTCTGCAGTATACCTGCTAAAGTAAAATTACATTGTTTTAAAGGAGTTTCAGATATTTATGTTGGAAAACAAGCCAAAACAAAAACAAATCAAAAATGTATTTTCTTGCAGTGTATAATGGGGCGAAGACTACCCTCTCTCACTTTTTGTTCACTTCAATCCATCTCTAACTCACAAAAAACAAACTCTCTCTTATTAATAAAACTGCGTATTGCCAATTTTCTTCACGATAGGAAATGCACAGTGACACGTATACTGTATTATGATACAATAAGTCACGAGCCATCACGTTATAATCTAGCTGCAGCAAGCATGTGTGAGAGGGTTGAGCGTCCCCGCCACAGAGTATGCATCAGCCGGATGCAGTTTCAATCTCTCCCGCTTAGATCGGGACACTTCACTAAACTCATAGAAGAGGCGTTGACCGCACAGAGAAATGCCAGTTTTGGAGTTTGTAGTTATTTACATGACCTGCTTCCTTATTATTTGAACTTTAATAAAGCTATAACACATTAAATATAACTGCATTTAAGATGTAACGCCAGGGTTTTTCCTTTATAGACGCTCAACACGCAAGTTTTCCTTCAGTGGAGCGGCAGCTCCACCTCCACTTATTCCACAACGAGAGTGCTTCTGTATTTACTTATTTGGTATTGTTTTATTATTCCCTCATACTTTGCAATCTACATCACCAGTGTGCCTCTGGACTGTGAGCTGCGTTTTCTTCCTCTCCTCAGTCAGGCACGAGCTACAGTGCTGCTCTCACACCGCCTCATTAGAGTTTGATAATATGATCTCATGTTTCGTTAAATGAGATCAAACGACTATTCGACAATGGAAATTTTTGTAGAAAATGTTTTACTGTCAATGTCGTTGACTAATTGTTTCAGCCCTATTCTACAATATAATGGGATTTAGCAGACATCATACAACATGAACCAGTGGTGTAGCTAGACCCTGGCTGATAGGGCTGAAGCCCCGGATCTTTCGTTAATAGCCCCGAATTGTAAGGCTTAATGTTCATTACATCAAGGTACAAAAGCAACAAGGCAGGCTGCAATTCTGGTTTCAAATGTAAATTAATTACGATCAGTGAGCCCAACTTGCATTAATTGATAGTTCGCACTTTGACTTTTACCTGCTGTTCATGCTCAAGTTCATCAGACACGTTATGAACGCCCGAGGAAGCTTTCTATTTTCTCTCACAGGGGTGCAGCTTTTCTGTATCAGAGGCACTGAGGTTTTATTACGCAAGTAATCTAATCTTCATTTGTTTTTAACAATCCACACACCAAGTAGATTTGAATGCATGCACCATTCAACTTGTTTGGTTATTCGGGTTTAGTAGGGAGTCAGTAGGCTATGCGGGAATAAAGAATGTTTATTGCAATGGAATTTGCCCAAATGCAACTCAAAATAGCAGAACAGTGAGTTATAAGCCTAAATAGCACAATACAAAGGTTTTAAAATGATAAATTGGGGTGCCTTGATTTTTAAATGGTTTATTTAAATGGGACATTGAACTTGTCTAATAATTGTACTTAAGTCTGCACAAAAGAGCAAAAGGGGAAAAAACTGTCTTACCGTTTAATCAAGCGTTGAAACTTTGCTTTGTTAAAAACAACCTGGAATCATGTTTAAAAACAATCATGAAACCCAATGCAGGTGTTTCGTGATGCGTTTTTATAAAATAAAGTTATTTTTAACTTTACTCGTGATCCCACGATTTTTTGCTACATTAAAAAAAAAAGAAAAAGATTTTGATAATAAAGTCGTAAGATTTTGCGAATAAAGCACAAATTATGAGAATAGAGTTGAAGCATTATGAGATTAAAGTTGTAATAGTTTGAGAATAAAATCATAGCATTATGATACAAAATTCTGTATGAGAATAAAGTAAAAATTATTATAATTAAGTCATTGCATTGTGAGAATAAAGCAGTATATTAGAGGGAAAAAATCTTAATATTAGGCTAAACAGAGCATCATTATCACAACGATAGAATGGATGACAAGCTTGCAGCTTCATTAATTCAAGAGATGGATGTGGATGATGTAGTTAAATCATAGGCCTACTATAGTTTAAGATTTAGCAATAACGAAATCCTTGGTCTTTTGGCGCATCAGCACAGAGTTATTAGTATCCAGACTCTGCAGTGGTTATGTAAATGTAATTTATTCAGGAGAAAATACCAGACAGATTCGCGCAGTCCCGTTCTGCGTTGTTGTTGGGTTTTCCTCTCTAAATAATACTGTAACTGAGGGGATGTTACCACATACAATGTCTTGAAATGGACCTATATGCAGTGTTGTGCTTAATGTAGGCCCTAATTGTTATTTGACAGGTAGGGTGGTTATTTTTTAAGACATGGAAGGAAGGATTCTTCTTATTTTTATATTTTAATATGCCCTGTGGGCTAAGCCCCAGATGTCACTGAAGTCTAGCAATGCCCCTGACATGAACTACTCAATGACTTTGTATTGTAGCTGGGTGGGTCACTTAAAATACTCTAAGGATAAATAAGTCATGGAAAAACACTTAAAGAGCCACCCGCCTTGTGCATGTTCGCTGCTGGGTCAGTTGTGTGTTTAGCTACTGGTGATACAGCTGCACACTTTTAAGGGAGGCGTCCCAGTGCTTTGGCCTTTAGTTCGCCTGGATATGATGGGTGTGGTTTCAGCTGTACGGCAGACAGCCCAATATGTGGGCCGTGTGAACACAAGGGCTACATTCACACAGTTAGTGTGTAAAATTGGCAACCGTATTTACTAACAGGTGTGACACTTGATTGGCCCGTTCATACAATAACAGGAGCAGTTCAAATACTGAAGGTATGAACGAATAACTAAAGGCAAGTCCCTTTTCTATTCTCGCATCACTGTATGGCATGACAACTAATTGTCCAGTGTGGTTCCAATTACACAGCACAGGTTTACTAAACTTCTTCTCAAAATGTGGGTGTGGGTCATGATAATTTAAGGGAGTCAGTTCGGTTATATAATCTGGCAGACACTCTTGTTTATAACCAAACTGTTTGTCAACGTAACTGTATTTAGCACTATAAAACAGAATTGACAACCATATCCTGATGCTGTATGAACATAGTCAAGGTCTGTATTACTTCCCAGCATCAACAAACACAAGGAATTGTAACTGCAGATTTCTATAGGGGACTGTGGGTGTTGTCTACAAATGATCAAGGACTGGAAGCTGATGTTCAAAAGCCCTTTTGCTTGTTGTTTTCACCAAAGCAATGGGGGTGAGGTCCCTGAATAGCTGCTGTCAACAGTTGATTCTTCAGTAACTAAGCATGTTTTTCAGACTATCCCTGGGTCATTTAGCAGGGTGAGGAGGGTTGAGTCCCCTGCTAAACAAGGTATCAAGTCGTCTAGCATAGGGTTCAATTGATAAACACATAGTGGAGGTGTAAACCACACACCAGGATTAAGCTTGGTAAAACCACAGGCGGCATTATGTTGCCTTCATGTCCTCCAAAGAAGTTCCTAGTTAAGAGTTTGGAAATCATAATTACAACCTGGTCTCATAGAATTACTATATTTACATTTTTGCTAAATGGTTTTTATGTGGCTCGCTGTACAAACTGCAACCGTTTCCTGTGAAATAAACACTAGAGGCACTACAACAATGACTTTTATTTACCTTCACACAAATCAAGAGTAAAATGGCAGATTATTAGTTCATAAACACATGTTTTCACCCTAATCCTCACACAATGCTATTTTATGACATCTAAACACTTTTACTGTAGTGCATGACTTGTAAGGCAATATATTTTAATGTTAACATTACATAACCAACTACATTAACAAGCTAGGGTGTGTTTCCCATACAACAACATAACTCACTGCTTAACCACCAATTTACGATGCATTGTTAGAGAAATGAACTAGCTAGTCATGACTGTTTCCTGAAACCGTGTTAAATGTCGCACATCCATCGTTCTAACCATTTTGGTTCAGCAATATAGAGCTGTCGTTAATGACGTTATGCAGGGGGTGGAATAATAACTTATGTGGAGGTCAAATGGATATCAAATTAAAATAGCTAATTTATATGTAAATCAGAAAGATGTTTAATGGGAGAAAGCTGCTGAAGACATGAAATCGGCATTCATTGTGAAATGAGACAGATGCATGGTGCTACAATAGTGGGGTTTCCCTCTACATCAGACCTCGGGGTTCCCCCGACGCACTTGAGCCCATACGCACATTCATGAGCACTCTTCAATAGGTATGTTCCATTTAGAAGTGATCATCCCTATGCCGTATTCCCTTCAAAGTTTTTACCATCCACTGTGAGAACAGTGGAGGGCTGAAATATGTGGGGCTCCAAAATAACTGATTTATCCCATTTGGAACGCAGCCATAAACGGCACTTCTGCGGTAACATGGACACAGAAGCCTTGTTCTCCAACAGAAACCACATGTGTTAAAGCGCTTTTTCTTAACAGCCTTTACTCCCTTAAATGGCTTAAGGAAAGCTGCATTCGCATTTACATTACGTTTCAGAACGCCACTTTCTGCAAAACCCCTGGTAAGCAGTTTTCTTAAGTGCATGTAAGCATGATTCAAGTCTTGACAGAATGAAAGACATATATGGAATAAAAGATACAGAAGCCTCATCAAAGTAAAATAATGTCCACACAGCAAACTAACAAGGAACAATCTTTCTAACCACAGGTGGAGAGCTGTGACAAACACAGGAAGCTTTTTCCCATGCTAATGCAACAAAATGAAGTGTAATCGATACTTAATCTGTATTTTATCAGTTGTGTGCAACAGAGAATGATGAAAAATGTAGCTTGTTCGCACAAGTCTGTAAGCTTGCAAAGCTAAATAAGAAGTAAAAGCTTTATCAATTAACTTAGTTTTAACGCTATTATTCATCAACAGCACACAAAATGCGTACAAAATAAACTGTCCAGTTAACATACATAACTACACCTTTTTATGAATTATTTAATTGTCACGCCCCCCCCAACACAGAAAATCTAGGGTCTGTGAAAATCCAGTTTCCCACCAGTAATTTTGACATTGTGATGGTGATCATGTGTGCTCATCTCGTAAATATGATCATTACGACATGACTTGGCAGCATTACTTTTGTCACAAATCTAAAACTGTATAAACAACTTGTTTTGAAGTTCCCCTACAACTTGCTTTCCATTCTCTAACCAAAGATAAAACATATTTAAGATGTTCTTTTCAAATGTTTTCATACTCTATCTATTTGAAATATGGCACTTATTAATGTGGTTAGAGATACTGAGCTATAACAATACAGTTTAAAATTATTTTGCCTACATTATCTCAAGTTGCTTGATATTTGTACTCAAACCTTTTTCCCCTGCACATGTACCAAGTAAAAATACCAACCTCTCACATTACTTAATATAGATTGACTGGTAGACAGAGAGTTAGCTAAAACAGTCACACAAAAGGCATGTGAATTCACAAAAACCGGTGGAAAAAATAAACCCAAAATCAACACAGCGGTTCTTTATAAACGAGCACAGCGAAAAGTGTTGTTTTGCTGACATCAAGGCATGATATCAAATCGGTGCTCATCCCCTCCTGGCTGATACACAACTTTCTTGCTGTTCTCTGAGGTAGCACCTGGTTGTTATCGAGGCAGGCATTCTTCTAAAGCAAGAGATGCTTGCTAATTTGCAACCAAACCTATTAATTACTCTACCAGGAATTGTTTTGTTTTTTTACTGTAATGTAAATGTAAGAAATAGCAGAAAGGGAAATGAATATTCTCTTTATAAATCAGAAAAGCTATTAATGCTCCAACGCTCATATTAAGGATGAAGGGTTTTTTTTGTTAATAGTGGCAGTGATCACAATAGCATACTACCATATTACTCTTACTAGTCCTGCAGTATGACGGGCAGGGGTACTCAGCTTTGAAAAGCCAGGGGGCCGCAAAGCAGGATACTTTTTAGCCTTGAGGGCCATACTCTTTTTTTTTAATTATTATTATTATAAAAAAATATTAAATTACTTAAATTTTAACTCCTAAAGACATGAATTATAATTTTGCAATATATGTAGGAAATCATGACCACTCACATTAAAATTAAGACTCCAGTCATCAGTTACCTTATAAAAACTGTTCTCTTTCATCATCTTATGCTCGAGATCCACCTATGGGAAGGGCATACCCTTCTCTGCAGAAGCGTCTAATTGCATCAAGTCTGGCTTGACAGACAGGAATGCATGTCCAATGCCGCTGTAAGGCCCCGCCCTTACCTGAAGGAATAAAAGGACCTGTACGCGCTACTTACCTCATTTGACTTTTGCTTCTCACGACCTCTATACGAAATCCTCACAGCTCGATTGGTTTTCACATTTGCCTCTCACTCAACAGTCAGTAGAAGGACACATCCTTGGATCAGCCTTCGCCAGGCATGACTGCCAAAGGAGTTCTGGTCAGTTTGCTGTTTTATTCAGCCTGCAAGCCACCCACACTCGCTGGCCTTCTTTACGGCTGCCCTCCTTTCCTTGTTGCTATTTTCCCTGCATCTCGGGCTAACCGCCTGTTATTCGGTGGACAATTACTCGAGAGTTTTTCTGTAACATGGCTCATCCCAAACCCTCATCACCTGCTTGCACTGGTAACCAGCAGTCGCAAGCATGCCCTACCACCTGCAGAGCGCTTATCGCACCAAGAGATTCCCATCCTTTCTGCGTCGTGTGCATGGGATTCAAACACGCAGAGGAGGTTCTCTCCTTCCCTGAAAATTGTAGCTATTGTATGTCCTTGCTAAGGAAGCTCAAAGTAGCTGCTACCCAAGGCAGTGAACTCGAGCATGACAACTCAGACAAGGGAAATGGTGACGACGTTGCAACTCTGGGGGCCCCACAGACTTTGCCTTCTCTCAGTAGGGCCGACAAAACTGAGGCTTCTGTACTCGAAGAATCTTCCCACCCCGATGTTTCTTCGTTTGAAGTGGACCTCCCGGCTCTGGGGATGATAACGACACTGTGCTGGAGTGCTCGGAGGATGAGGAGGCCATCCCGTCAGCTCAGGCTCAGCCAGTCAGCGGTTCGGCTGTGTTTCTGCATGCCATCCTCCTCGAGGTGTGTGAGCGAGCGGCTGCTCGGCTCAACATCAAATGGCCGGCCCTTGAAAATGCCGCCGATCAGGAGAGGGAATTGTCTCTCTCATGATACAAAGAGCGACCAGCAGGCTTCCCCCCAAATGGGTAAACCTATATCAAAACAACATCTTTCCCATTGGCTTGTGGAAGCAATATCAATGGCATACAGCTCTAAGGGGCTCCAGACCCCCTTAGGCCTTAGGGCCCACTCAAGAGGCATGGTTGCTTCCTGGGCCCTGTTTCAGGGAGTTTCTCAGCTGCATGTTGGGCTTCCCCCCACACTTTTGTCAGGTACTACCAACTTGATGATGTCACCAGAACCCCAGTGGCACGTGCGGTTTTGGGTGTGGGTTCTTCATAATGGGTTCACCCATAACCCTTTCCTCCTTTCACTGTGTACGTGTCACCCCATAGGTTTCACATCAAGCACTTTGCATGGCCTCTTCTCCCTTCTTTGTAATGTGTATGGGTTGTAGAGCCTGCTTATATTATATAGGATGTGTCAGGCACCAGCTTTAATTAGGAGACCATCCTTTTTGGCTGACAGCATCTCCCTGTGAGTGTATAGTGCAATCGGGGAGTTGTCCATATCTTCCCATAGGTCAGGGGTGTCAAACTTGGTTCCTGGAGGGCCACAGTCCAGCAGAATTTAGCTCCAACCCTAATTAAACACAATTGAAGCAGCTAATAAAGGTCTTCAGGAGTGCTTGAAGATTACAAGGAGGCATTCTGGAGCAGGGCTGGAACTAAACTCTGCAGGGCTGTGGCCCTCCAAGGACTGAGTTTGACACCCCTGCCATAGGTGGATCTCAAACACGAGCTGAAAAAGAATGGTTGGTTACCTATTCTGTAACCCCAGCTCTCTGAAACATCGAGTGGAGAGATCCACCAAGCTTGCCCCACTTGCATCACGAGAAGCAAATATGCTCACTGAGGAAAGTAGTGCGTACAGGTCCTTTTATGCCCTCAGGTAAGGGCGGGGCCTTACAGCAGCACTGTACACGCGCTCCTGTCTGTCAAGCCAGACTTGGTGCAGTTGGATGCTTCTGCAGAGGTCAGGTGTGTATGCCCTTCCCATAGGTGGATCTTTCCACTCGATGTTTCAGAGAACTGGGGTTACAGAATTGGTAACCTATCGTTTTATTCTACATGGAAAGGGTCAGCACATTGGGGCTGTCATGTTAGAATTACATGACCAGCCAAATACTACTTGCTTAATCTCAGTAACCATCCTGTTAACTGACACTTTCACTGATTGATTAAAGTAATCATGGCTGACTGTAAATACTGAATTTCTACAATGCCATCTAAAACTGAAAACTAATGATTTTAAATGATGCTGCATCCAAGCCACTAGGTATCAGTATAAGTCCAAGATAACACAGACAAAAGTTACTAAGTGCACCTTTAATGAGGCAATTTGAATACATTATGGAAACAAGGTATTAACAAGGAGAAGATATATATATATATATATACACACTATATTGCCAAAAGTATTCGCATATGAACTTAAGTGACATCCCATTCTTAATCCATAGGGTTTAATATGACGTCGGCCCACCCTTTGCAGCTATAACAGCTTCAACTCTTCTGGGAAGGCTTTCCACAAGGTTTAGGAGTGCGTTTATGGGAATTTTTGACCATTCTTCCAGAAGCGCATTTGTGAGGTCAGACACTAATGTTGGACGAGAAGGCCTTGCTTGCAGTCTTCGCTCTAATTCATCTCAAAGGTGCTCTATCGGGTTGAGGTCAGGACTCTGTGCAGGCCAGTCAAGTTCTTCCACACCAAACTCACTCATCCATGTCTTTATGGACCTTGCTTTGTGCACTGGTGCGCAGTCATATTGGAACAGGAAGGGGCCATCCCCAAACTGTTCCCACAAAGTTGGGAGCATGGAATTGTCCAAAATCTCTTGGTATGCTGAAGCATTCAGAGTTCCTTTCACTGGAACTAAGGGGCCAAGCCCAGCTCCTGAAAAACAACCCCACACCATAATCCCACCTGCACAAAACTTCACAGTTGGCACAATGCAGTCAGACAAGTACCGTTCTCCTGGCAACCGCAAAACCCAGACTCGTCCATCAGATTGCCAGATGGAGAAGCGTGATTCGTCACTCCAGAGAACGTGTCTCCACTGCTCTAGAGTCCGGTGGCGGCGTGCGTTACACCACTGCATCCGACGCTTTGCATTGCACTTGGTGATGTATGGCTTGGATGCAGCTGCTCGGCCATGGAAATCCATTGCATGAAGCTCTCTACACACTGTTCTTGAGCTAATCTGAAGGCCACATGAACTTTGGAGGTCTGTAGCGATTGACTCTGCAGAAAGTTGGCGACCTCTGCGCACTATGCGCCTCAGCATCCGCTGACCCTGCTCTGTCATTTTACGTGGCCTACCACTTCGTGGCTGAGTTGCTGTCATTCCCAATCGCTTCCACTTTGTTATAATACCACTGACAGTTGACTGTGGAATATTTAGTAGCGAGGAAATTTCACGACTGGACTTGTTGCACAGGTGGCATCCTATCACAGTACCACGCTGGAATTCACTGAGCTCCTGAGAGCGGCCCATTCTTTCACAAATGTTTGTAGAAGCAGTCTGCATGCCTAGGTGCTTCATTTTATACACCTGTGGCCATGGAAGTGATTGGAACACCTGAATTCAATTATTTGGATGGGTGAGTGAATACTTTTGGCAATATAGTGTATATACACACACACAAACACACACACACACACTGATGAGCCAAAACATTATGACCACCTGTCTAATATGCTAAAGGTCCTCCGTGTGCCACCAAAACAGCACCGACCCGCCGAGGCATGGACTCTACAAGACCCCTGAAGGTGTCCTGTGGAATCTGGCACCAAGACATTAGCAGCAGATCCTTCAAGTCCTGTAAGTTGCGAGGTGGAGCCTCCGTGGATTGGACTTGTTGGTCCAGCACATCCCACAGATGCTCAATCAGATTGAGATCTGGGGAATTTGGCAGCCAGGGCAACACCTTGAACACTTCAGCATGTTCCTCAAACCATTCCAGAACAATGTGTACCGTGTGGCAGGGTGCATTATCCTGCTGAAAGAGCCCACTGTCATCAAGGAATGACATTGCCATGAAGGGGTGTACCTGGTCTGCAACGATGTTAAGATAGGTGGCACATGTCAAATTGAAATCCACATGAACGTCCCCAGCAGATCATTGCCCAGAGCATCACACTCCCTCCACCGGGTTGTCGTCTTTCCACAGTGCATCCTGGTGCTTTTACTTCCCCAGGTAAATGGTGCACACGTACACTGGAGTCAATGTGATGTAAAAGAAAACGGGACTCATCAGACCAGGTGACATTTTCCCACTGCTCCACGGTTCAGTTCTGACGCTCGTGTGCCTGTTGTAGGTGCTTTCGACGGTAGACAGGGGTCATCATGGTCACTTTGAATGGTCTGCAGCTAAGCAGTAAACCTTCTGTCGGTTCGGACCAGATGTGATAGCCTTCGTTGCCCTCGTGCATCGATGAGCCTTGGGTGCCCAACACCCTGTCACCTGTTTGTGATTTGTCCCCCCTCGGACTACTGTCGGTAAGTACTCACCACTGCTGACCAGGAGCACCCCACAAGCCTTGCTGTTTCAAAGATGCTCTGATCCAGTCTTCTGGCCATAACAATTCGGCTTTTGTCAAAGTCGCTTAGGTCTTTACTCCTGCCCATTTCTCCTGCATTCAATATGTTGACTACAAGAGCTGATTGTTCTCCAATCATCTGATCTACCCAGACCTTGTCATGTGGCCTTGTTAGGAGATGATCAATGTTATTCGCTTCACCTGTGAGTGGTCATAATGTTTTGACTCACCGGTGTATGTTTGTGTGAGTGTGCAAACATTTTTTCTATCAACTGATGTTACATAAAATAGCCTTTTATCACTATTATCTTTGTGTCTTTGCTGTTTAATTCATTCTTTACATTCATTTGCCATTTCTTCAATTCATACTGAGAATTACCATAAATGCTCTAAAAAAAACCTGACACCACAAAATTCATGCACACTGAATACATTTAAATTATGATCTTTTTTGGGCCACAAAAAGATCATTTCAGGCCCATATGCAGCCATGGATATAGCGTGAATTACAAAATAATTTGTAGTTGGTGTTGTTTTTCAAAATATGATCCAAATGTCTACATCAATGTTATCCCATACTAGTTTATTATGAACTGAATACTGATTTTTAGTACTTGATTCTGTCCCACTTTGCCTGATTTACTATTTTATTGTTTACTCTGCATACTAGTATGCAAATTTCTGTATTCATAGAATACCTGTAATGCAATATACAAAAGATTATTTCCAGAATGACAAATGAACCAGGAGAAATATAGTGATTTTTTAAATATTGACTTATTATTTGCTTGGTTTCCAATAGATAAGAAATAATCTTTTTAATTTTCAAAAGGATAACTGAACACCAAATGAGGAATTAAACAGAGGCTGAGTTTGAAATGGCATACTACCATACTACTCTTACTATTCCAGCCATATATAGATATGGAAGAAATGATAAGCATGGGACTATGCCATTCCAACCCAGCAATGCACAGAATTAAATCATGTGACCAATGTGATAAGTTCATCTGATGGCAGTGTAGCATACTACTGTTTGAAATGTTAAACATTGCAAAATGCATACTGTTTTACATCCTATTACTCAGTGTATACAGCGCAGTAAGCAGTACACTAAATCGCAATTCCAAACATAGCTAGTATCTCCTGGCTAATGCAACTACAAATCGTTCAAACATGGAGGCCCTCTTGACACCACCTTTCAAGCCTGTGACTGATAACCCCCCAAATGTCCCATGGCCCTCTCCAATGGCTCCTACACTGCACCCCTTAAGGACACTTAGTACTCTGAGGAGCAAAAGAGATACTTTTGGAAAGAGCGTGACAGGGAGGCTGCCGAGAGGGGGTACACATTTCCGCTTGTCTTCACTGACTACACAAGTCAAGCAGTTCTCTCTCAACAACTTTCAGCCTGCCTGAAGTGTCCCTTTCTGTGAAGAAGAAACAAAAAAACATACAGACATACACTATGGCTTGCAGTGATGCTCTGTTTTGAGAGAAAGAGAAAACTTTATAGAGAGCTTTTGTCATCTGTAAAGAAAATAAAAATAAAAGTGAGTTAAATTACATACAGTATAGAGTGACCAGATGACAATGACAAAAAATCAGGACACACAGAGAGAGAGAGAGAGAAAAAAAAAAACTTGATATGAACATTATGAACATTTAGGCCTAAGAGTAGGGCTGGGTATTGGTACAGATTCCAGATTCAGTTGGATTCACAAGCTTTCGATTCAATTCTGATTTCAATTTGATATTGATTCATGGGTATATTATCCCAGTTTTTTTATATCAGTTATAATATCCCTTTTACTAACATATGAAAGAAATTCTCTCCTAGCTAATGCTGTAAATTGTACAGGGGACCTTCTAACTAGGTATATTACAAAAATATAATATTTTTTGTTACATATTTATAAATTTTATTTATGAGTGCATTCATGTAATTTCGAGCAATTCAATTAATGAAGAAGCCGGTCATCTAGGTTAGTGCAAATTCTGAAATCTACATTTTCAATATTTCTCAGTGCGGTGAGATCCCCAACCTCCGGGTCGCCAACCAGTACCGGGCCGTGCTACAGTGTCAGTGTCACTTTGCCCTATATGAGGCACTATCCAAATTTACATAAAAGGCATGATTTCAGAAAACATTGGTTCCAATCTTCCTATAGAAGTTACTGTTTACAAACAAACGCTCCGCCCTGCCCTTTCCGGGTTCTTTTGGTTGCCCAGTATAGGACTGCTGTCTATGGGCGCTTCACTCAAATTGCACTGAAACTGCCCAAAAAGTGCTGTTTGTGGGGTTGAAACACCCCATTTTCCACAGATTATTGGAGATTAGGGCTACTTTAAATTTCCACCAGATCGCTGCATCAGGAAAAACACAGGATTTTACATAAATGAAGATAATTCACAGGTCACCGTCATTATCACGTCTGCTCTATTAGATGCAACTGACCCGCAGCAGCTGTTGGTGTATATGAACTTTTTTATGAAGAAAACACGCAAATTCTGATCGCAAAGGGCTGTTTTAATTTCCAAAGTGCTGTCGCTGCGACAGATATGGGGTCAAATATAATCTAACGATTATATGATCAAGACCACCATATACGATATAACAGGAGGAACAGATCCCGTCTCCACCACCGCAGAACATGGACTACTGTTTGTGAAAGGATAAGTGAATAAAAATGATGTCATACTGTGAAAATAATGTCTTTGCATTTATTTTGAATGCAGTAAATAATATGTTCAATCGAAATGGCTGTTATTAAGTTTTGATATGGAATATGATCATACTGAAGTAAGAATATTATTATTTATTGTATGTGGGTTAATAATTTAAGCAGTAAAGACACATATTGCATGTCTAGTGGTAGTTTTTATTTTTATATATCACATTAGGCTTTAGAAGCGTGTTAAACGTGAGGATGTGTAATCATCAACCTGTTACATGTCCGACATAATCATACAGGCTCATTGAAACAAGTTTAAACTTGTTTTGCCGATATTTCAGAAAAGAACCCACATACTTTCTTCACTGTAAACCATAGATATTCCTTTATAATAACTTTTATTAACATTAAAATAAATGTTTACATTCTATTAAGCTTAAAAGATTATTAAAACTGCAGCGCTGCCTTTTTCCACCATTGAAATCTGCTGCTCGTAACCCGGAAATGTGGTTTCCTGCGGTGTGACGTCAGAGTAATTTTATCAATAGCTAATGTGAAACTAGCACCCCCCCCCCCCCGTACTGGAAAGAAGTTATGCTTCATTCAATATCCAAAATATTCCATATACACAAGCAGAGTTGAATCACTCTGTAACTCTCTAGGTATGTCTTCTTTCTAAGTTCACTTATATCGTGAATTGCATTATGTTCCACAGCCTTTGCATAACCTTTATTTTTATAGGTCATTTAGGATTTTGGCAGAGGAATGCCCTGCACAATAAAACTCTGGTTGACAGTGATTAAGAGCATTGGCGAGCTTCTTTGTTAGCAGACAGAGCCCAGCGTTTGTATGGATGACATTAATGAGGGCAGGTGTGCTGCATTCTCCAGATGTTCTCCACAAACAGATTGTGTTTAAAACAGGTTCCATTCTTCCCAGTCTGATGGCATTTAAATGATAAAGACTTCTGGTTTTCCCCATGTCAAGTAGATTATGATTTGAGCTCAGGGCTGTATTAATTGTGATGTGATGCAGGCAGTTGGGGGTAGGATGGTGGATGAGGTGAAGCTTCAGTTCACTGACGAAATATACAGCAACATGAACGGTCAGAATTAGTATGTCAAAAATGTCAGCCATGCATGTTGCCATTGTGAAGGATGTCTGCTACACAAATTAATAAATTATTTACTCCCAGCATGGCAGGAGTACAGCAAAAGGTTGCCAAAGACAGAACAGCAAGGTGAAAATCCTTCCCAATTTTCCAACCTAAAGCTAACAAGTGTGAATATGTGCAAAAGTGTGTATTTTTATGTTAAAATACTTTCTTCTATTCCAGCTTAATATGCAGAGACAACAATAAGTAAGCCATTCCAACATGGTCAAACAGGAAATTAACATGGACAGTAGCTTCCAAAAGTTCACATACCCAGAAATCAACCCCAAACTGCCAAATTTTTGATAAGTGCCATCCTAGGGATAGGGGGAGTATTTGAGAAATCTGTCATTACTTTTGCAACTACTGTGCATTAGGTGACACAAATGGCACTAGTGGAGCAGGAAGGTGCTGTAAGTGATTTCAGCCATTCTAGAATTTCCACAAGCCGTTGGATTAGCCATGCCCCCTCTTCCTAAAACCCTGCACTTCAAAGATACCAAATGTGGGGAGTCACGTGGTGCCGTGCAAAGAGTGGACGTGTGAGTGGCGAGCTCTGGGCACTTTGCTAGTTTTAATGCTATTTGTGTCATAAACCGGTGAGATTTGATACACTCTGATTCTTAACTGTTCTAGGAAGACAATATGTCAAAAAATTCAAAATCCTCGGGCTCTGGAGATATTAAAAGACACTTACGTGCTCAAGCTGATTCCCCGCAGCAGCAGGTCGGAAGCCCCTGATTCAATTTGGACGGTGAACTGAAAGAAATTTGGCTTGAACTGATGAACATGCTGACAAAGGTTGTTGCAGACTTGGAGGATTTGGCTGTAATACGTCGATCGATTACTTCCATGGAGACTACATTTTCTGAGTTGTTTACAAGATTGTCGGACGTCGAAAAATGGATCGATTATCTGGAGTCATCGGAGAGGGAATTAGCTGCTAATCCGCTAACGACCAAGACAGACTTGCAACTGTCCAGAAAAACTGGAGGATTTGGAGAATCATAATCGGCGAAACAACATGCGAATTGTTGGAATTCCTGAGCATGAGGAAGGCAGAGATATGGTGAAATTTCTAGATGGGCTCTTCCCGAGTCCGCTCAACATAACAGGCCATAAGCTGGAAATCGAGCGAGCTCACAGAGTCCCAGCTCAGAGATTGGCTGAGGGAGACAGGCCCCGATCAATTCTGGCCAAATTTCTGAGAACATCCGACAAAGATCTCGTGTTACACGAGGCGAGGAGTAAAGGAAGGCTTTCTTGGAAGAATCACAGCATTTACTTGTTCCCAGACTTTGTAAATTCGAGAAGAGAGAAACATGATCGATTCAAGGAATGCAGGAAACACTTACATCAACGGAAGGTCGCTTTTGCTCTGATGTTTCCAGCCAAACTGAAAATAGATACTAAGGATGGACGTAGAGAATTTACATGCCCACAGCAAGCACTGTCTTTCATAAAAACATTGGAGTGAGTAAGCGTTTTGGTGATTTTCATGTTGCCGCCTAGTGGACCGACTCATTGAACATACACTCGACTGCCCGAGGAAGCTGGGTGCCTTTTTGATTTCTCTTTGTTCTGGTTCGCCTAGCGGCTGGAGTTTGTTTTGTGTAATATAATTTCTTCGGGACAGCTTGTGGAAGAACTGCTCGTTATGGGTGCTTATGCCTCCTGTTGGCTGGAGTTGGTTTTGTTGAATATTTCTTGCCGGACATTGGAGTGAGTTTGACTGGCCGAAGAACTGAACGGCCCATTTTTTTTTTTTTTTTTTTGTGTTGGTTCCGCTAGCGGCTGGAGCTTGTTTTGTGGAGGAACACACCTTCGAGACAATTAAGTGGATGAATCTTTTTTTTTTCTTTTTTTTTTTTAATTCCGCTTATTGGCTGGAGTTTGTTTTTCAGATTATCTTCTGTTGTGTAATTCTGTATTACAAATTTTTGTATAGAAGCACCAGACTTGAGCAATCTGATGGCAAAGTTGTCACGGGGGCTCTCGTAAGCATACCTGGACTGTTTGAGTTTAGAGGGATGGATGCAATTGGCGCTGCTGTGCACGGGGTTAATGCACAAATTTTTCGTTTTTCTGTTTTGTTCTGGGGAAAGTTCTGGGGTTGATTGTTGTACTAATTTTGGAATGTGGCCTTTATAATTTTAGTTTTGACACAATCTATTTTTTCTTATATGTCAAAATGTCAAATGTAAATATGAGTGGATTGTCTTTCTCCACGTGAAATGTGAATGGGTTGGGGCACCCCATAAAAAGAAGGAAGGTTGTTTCTTTTCTTAAACGTAAGAAATATGATATAGTGTTTCTTCAGGCAATACATTATTATTATTTTTATTTTTTGTCTGCGTGTGTACTCGAACTTTGGCCACAGGGATGTTTGTTGGGGGTTGGGGTGGGATTGGGGATTGGGAGGGGGGGAAGGGAAACAATGGGGTTTAATGATTGACTCTGAATATGAATGTTTTGCTTTGTGACATGTCATGTTGTGAAGCAACCAATAAAAATGTTAATCTGAAAAAAAAAGATACCAAATTTGCTTTATGGAGACCGACATAGAGCAGAAAAAGTTGTCAAAAAGAACAGCAGCAAAATAGCGCCTTCATCTGTAGGGTTGCAGCGGTATACCGGTTTCACGGTATACCACGGTATGAAAATTGACGGTTATCATACCATGTACATTTGCTTATCTACGGTATTGAGAAGAAAAATGCAACCGGACGGAGAATCTCCTTTCCTCCTCATTTGCCTGTCAGACTCGTTAACTTGCGCCACACACACACATGCAGCGGAGAAAATGTCAGAGAGAAGCGTGTGTGTGTGTGTGTGTGTGTGTGTGTGTGTGTGTGTGTGTGAGTTAAAGCAGTGTTTCTCTGGTGGGTCGCAGGTCTATTCGGACTGATAGCAGGGAAAGAACAATGCCATGCTTCTCCCACTGAAGATATTTCTGCGGCCGCCCAAGTGATAGCCTATTTAGGACTGTCCAGGCAGATTTAATGGTAATCTCGCAATCAGCTAAAGCTTCTCATCTGCACTTCGCACGAGTGTAATGGAACCAGCTTGCGCTAATGATCTACTCTGCTCTCTGATGCGCGCGTGCAATAACCGGGCTTCCCTCAATACTGCGGAGCACAGACCTCAAAACTGATGTGACCAATTTCAATTCTAGTGAGACTTTTCTAGTTTAAAGCGTTACGGAGGAAGTCGAACCTCTCAAACAGTAGGCAGCCCTGACATGCCAAACAGCACTGAGAAAAAGAGCAACACTGTTCTATGCGCTAATTATTTTTTCATTAAGCATCATCAACTTTACAAAATTGTTTCACGATTTTACTTAAGTGTTATTATATTATTAATATTTTGACAAAATGTTATAGTTTCATATGAAATAATATAAAGGTAGAATCTATTAGACCTCATTTTATATCAACAGTGGCAGTTGTAGTTAAAGATTGTGTTTCAGATAGTATTTATTTTTTCATAAATACTATAATTTGTTATTATTATTACTATTATTTAAGACTAGCTACACTGACCTAACCATGGTAATGAGGAGCCTTTCCTCCTGTGTAATATGTATGTTCTGTTTGAATTATGTTTGAAATTAGAAACAAAGGGGAAAATAATGGGTTCATATAAGTAAATATGCTCTTAAATTTTTAAAAGGCAGGAGAGTAAACTTCCTGTCGCTTTTGTTATTGATGTCAACAACAAAAATAATGTCACTTGATGCATGTCCTTGTACTTGAAAACCATGAACAAAACTATGCAACATAAAAGGAATTGCGACCCAGGATACATTAAATGCAGGTTACGTTTTAAACAAAACCAGTTGAGAACCACTGAGTTAAAGGTACAGACAGGAGCAGTCTGGCTGCACTGTCACGCACCTACAGTATACGTTAATTGTTAATAATCATAGGATATTACTTTAAAAGCTCAGAGAGCTGATGTTATTTTTCATTTAGTAGTTAATCTAACATGCTATGCTAACATGTAAACTAACAAGCGTCATGGTTACTTGTGTAACCTCCGTTCCCTGATGGAGGGAATGAGACGTTGTGTCGATGTAGTGACACTAGGGGTCACTCTTGGGAGCCCGAGACACCTCAGGTCTTTGATAAAAGGCCAATGAAAATTGGCGAGTGGTGTTTGCATGCCACTCCCCCGGACATACGGGTATAAAAGGAGCTGGTATGCAACTACTCATTCAGGTTTTATGCTGAGGAGCCGATATAAGGTCCGGCCATTTCAGCAGGTAGTTCAGCGCTGTGGCAGGAGGGACACAACGTCTCGTTCCCTCCATCAGGGAACAGAGGTTACACAAGAAACCATGATGTTCCCTCTCTGTCACTCACTCGACGTTGTGTTGATGCAGTGACACTAGGGGTCCCTATACGAAACGCCACAATTGGCTGAACTGTGTTACATGAACTGGTGGTGTGTGGTGGGCAGACTACTGTGTGCCTCATAGTCAGCACACCAGGTCGACACGTAACCTCCCCCCAACATAGTTATGAGTGTTGAACGGCCCTTTTTGGGGACAAGTCGACTACCCAAGAGATAGAGACAGGCTTAACCCAGTCGTGGCCTCTTTTACCCTTCTCTTTTATCCACTCCCTAAAAAAGAAGGGGGATTATCCGACTGGGCCACCAGGTCTAGTCGGGGGGTGTCCCTCCAAAGGGGAAGAAACAGTGGAGACCACACCTCGCCCAAAGAGAGGGGGGATATTTAAGTGGAAGAATACATCACATGGTCTTTCCAACCATGTGGAGAGTCTTCAAGGTAGATCCTGCCCAATGGGGGAGGAGTTACTACAAACATGGAGACTGGGGCAGAGGGGCTCTGCCCAAGGAAGACACAGTTTGCCAACAGGGAAACGCATTAGCGGAAGATATCGCATGGGGTTAGCCTTACAGGGAACTGTCACATGCGGAGCACCTACCCCAGAACAGGACTCTTAGTTAGCACGTGTACTGGGCCGGCAGTGAATCTCTCCGAAAACTCGACTGCCACAGGGGTCGGAGGAAGTCAACCAGGGAACAAACTTGTGAACACTACTGGGAATTAATGGCGCACGTCTTCAGCTCAAAAGGAGGTGGAAGGCGCTATGTGCAAGCAATACACACAGCCGGCTATCCCAGGCTTATCCGCTTGTGTTGCGTGCCACACCTGGGACGAAACCGGTTCCACCCGGAGGTTGTAGAACCTTGCAAAGGTGTTGGATGTTGCCCAGCCCGCTGCTCTGCAAATGTCTGTTAGAGAGGCACCCCTGGCCAGGGCCCAGGAACCGCTACACCCCTGGTAGAATGGGCTCGTAGCCCTACCGGGAGTGGCATGTCCTGGGCGAGATATGCCATAGTTATGGCATCAATGAGCCAGTGGGTGATCCTCTGCTTGGAGACAGCGCTTCCTTTCCGCTGTGCACCAAAGCAGACAAAGAGCTGCTCAGAGATTCTAAAGCTCTGCATGCGATCCAAATAGATGCGTAAAGCGCGCACCGGACACAGCAATGACAGGGCTGGGTCTGCCTCCTCCTGGGGCAGCGCTTGCAGGTTCACCACCTGGTCCCTAAAATGGGTGGTGGGAACCTTGGGCACATAGCCCGGTCAGGGTCTCAGGATCACGTGAGAGTAATCCGGACAGAACTTCAGACACATTTCGCTGACAGAGAACTCTTGCAAGTCTCCTACCCTCTTGATAGAAGTGAGCGCAGTCAGGAGGGCAGTCTTCAAGGAGAGTGCCTTAAGCTCAGCTGACTGAAAAGGTTCAAAGGGGCTCTCTGTAGACCCTGAAGAACTACAGAGAAGTCCCACGAGGGAACGAGGCGCGGTCTGGAGGGATTCAGCCTCCTGGCGCCTCTTAGGAACCTGATAATCAGGTCGTGCTTCCCTAAGGACTTACCGTCGACTGCGTCATGGTGTGCTGCTATGGCGCCAACGTACACCTTCAAGGTGGAAGGGGACAGCCTCCCTTCCAACCTCTCCTGCAGGAAGGAAAGCACTGATCCGACTGCGCATCTCTGGGGGTCTTCGCGTTGGGAAGAACACCACTTAGCGAACAGATGCCACTTAAAGGCATAAAGGCGCCTCATAGAGGGGGCCCTAGCCTGAGTGATCAGGTGGTAGACCGCTTAGGTCTTCCGCGTCCCGTCCAGGGGCCAGACATGGAGATTCCAGAGGTCTGGTCGCAGGTGCAAGAGGGTGCCCCGTCCCTGAGAAAGAAGATCCTTCCTCAGGAGAATTCGCCAGGGGGGAGCAGTCGCGAGGATCGTGAGGTCCGAGAACCACATCTGGGTGGGCCAGTAGGGTGCTACAAGGATGGCCTGCTCCTCATTCTCCCTGACCTTGCACAGGGTCTGTGCAAGCAGGCTCACTGGGGGAAACGCATATTTACATAGGCCTCGGTGAGGGCATACCAGAGCGGGCAGTGGGAGGATTCTTGGGAGGCGAACAGGTCCACCTGTGCCTGTCCGAATCGACTCCAAATCAGCTGGGCCACCTGAGGGTGGAGTCTCCACTCTCCCCTGAGGGTAACCCGCCATGACAGCACGTCTGCTGTAGTGTTGAGGTTGCCGGGATGTGAGTGGCTCGCAGCGACTTGAAGTGCTGCTGACTCCAGAGGAGGAGATGGCGGGCGAGTTGTGACATACAATGAGAGTGCAGACCGCCTTGCCGTGTTGTCTGTCCGAACTAACACGTGCTTGCCCTGGACCAACGGCCGGAACCTCCGCAGGGTGAGCAGAATTGCCAACAACTCGAGGCAGTTGATGTGCCAATGCAGTCGCGGACCCGTCCAGAGGCCGGTGGCTGTGTGCCCGTTGCAAACAGTGCCCCAGCCTGTTTTGGAGGCATCTTTCGTGACCACGACATGCCTGGAGACCAGTTCTAGAGGAACACCTGCCCGTAGAAACGAGAGGTCGGTCCAAGGGCTGAAAAGACGATGACAGATCAGCGTGATGACCACGCGATGTGTCCTGTGGCGCCATGCCCATCTCAGGACTCGAGTCTGGAGCGGCCTCATATGCATCAACCCGAGCGGGTTGGCCACCGCCGAGGATGCCATATGCCCCAGGAGCCTCTGAAAAAGTTTCAGTCGAACCGCTGTTTTCTGTTTGAACGCCTTCAAACAGGCCAGCACCGACTGGGCACGCTCGTTTGTAAGGCGCGCCGTCAAGGAGACTGAGTCCAACTCCAAACCGAGAAAAGAGATGCTCTGAACCGGGAGGAGCTTGCTCTTTTCCCAGTTGACCCAAAGCCCTAGTCGGCTGAGGTGTGAGAGCACCAGGTCCCTGTGTGCACATAACACGTCTCGAGAGTGAGCTAGGATTAGCCAGTCGTCGAGATAGTTGAGAATGCGAATACCCACCTCCCTTAACGGGGCAAGGGCAGCCTCTGCGACCTTCGTGAAGACGCGAGGAGACAGAGACAGGCTGAAAGGGAGGCCTTTGTACTGATACGCTTGACCCTCGAATGCAAACCGCAGGAAGGGTCTGTGTCGAGGAAGGATCAAGACGTGAAAGTACGCATCCTTCAGGTCTACCACCAGAAACCAATCTTGATGCCGGACGCTTGCCAGAATGCGTTTTGCATCAGCATCTTGAACGGGAGTCTGTGTAAGGCCCGGTTCAGTACTCGCAGGTCCAAGATTGGCTGCAACACACCGCCTTTTTTCGGTACGATGAAGTAGGGGCTGTAAAATCCCTTCTTCATCTCAGCTGGAGGGACAGGTTCTATCATGCCCTTCCGTAGGAGGGTAGCGATCTCCGTGCGCAAGGTAGCGGCATTTTCGCTCTTGACCAAAGTGAATTGAATACCGCTGAACCTGGGCAGGCGCCTGGTGAACTGAATCACTTAGCCGAGTCGGACGGTCTTGATCAGCCATTGGAAAGCGCAAGCCACGTGTCCAAATTCCGCGCAAGGTGGACCAAGGGGACAACGTCATCAGACGTACCGGCAGGTGGGGCCTCGCAGTGGGGCAGTGCTCGAGGTGCCACACCACGTCGTGGCCGTGCTGAGTCTAGGGACATCGAAGCACTTACCTGGCTCCTTGTGACTACCCCCGGAACAGCCTGGGACGGGGGAGGAAGAGGCCTGTCCCATGGAGACTGCCACATCAGGGGTGGCTGTGTGCCACAGCTGAGCACTCAGGGGCGGAAAGGCCACCGCTGGAGCACCAATCCTGCAAGAAAAAACCCGTGGACGGTAGTCATGGTGACGACCGTGCACACTGGGTATGTGGCCCAGGGAGGAAGGAAGCCGCTCTTTTGCTGAACTGTTGGGTACCGCAGCCACTTGGGCATGCGGCAAAATCAAACAAAAAGGCAAAAAAAGATTTTCTGGCCTGCCACCGGGGGATGGAGTGGTCTCTTCCAAATGAGTGGGTTCCCTCGTCTCTGGGTCGCCCGTCTCAGGGGCGCTTTGACGACCTCCGTGGGTTCTTAGGCGCCGGCTGTGAGACGGGTGGCGTCTGCTTCCTGCAGTGGGCTCCACGCCAGGGCCGGGCCAAAGGGGCGGGCTGCTGCGGAGCTGGTGCAGTCACCGCAGGGGGACGCCCTTGGCAACGAACAGATGGGGTACGGGATCTTGAGCTGCGCCAGGGCAGGATGTGCCGGATTGCCTCAGTCTGCTGCTTCACCGCCGAGAACTGCTGGGCAAAGTCCTCGACGGTGTCGCCGAAAAGGCCAGCCTGGGAAATGGGGGCAGCAAGGAACCGTGTCTTGTTGGCCTCGCCCATCTCGACCAGGTTGAGCCAAAGGTTGTGCTCCTGGACCACTAGTGTGGCCATCGTCCGCCCGAGAGACCGCTCTGTGACCTTCGTCGTTCGGAGCGAGGTAGGTCGCCGAGCGCAGTTCCTGCATCAAATCTGGGGCGGAACTACCCTTTTGCAGTTCTTCCAATGCCTTGGCTTGGTGGACCTGCAGGAGAGCCATGGCCATCATGGACGACGTGAGCCTACAGGGCTTGGATGGGAGCTAAGGGTGTCCGCGCCAGGTGGTGGCACTCTGTGGGCATAGGTGCACCGCGAGCGCCTTATCCACCGGGGGAATCGCCGTATAACCCCTGGCCGCCCCACCATTGAGAGTAGTGAGAGCGGGGGAACTGCGGAATCGGGGCCGGGCAGTAAAAGGTGCCTCCCAAGATTTCGTCAGCTCCTCGTGCACTTCCGGGAAGAATGGCACTGGAGCGGGGCGTGGCTGCTTTGAGCGGCGCCGCGAGCCCAGGAACCAATCATCAAGCCATGAGGGTTCCACTCTAACCCGACACTCGCGGCCGCCCAGGAAAGCATGTCCGTCATTTCGGCATCGGCCTGTGACTGGGCAATTGTCCCCGAAGGGGGAAGCCCAGCTGAGGCTTCTGCGTCCGACTGGACAAGAGTGGTTGCATACCAGCTCCTTTTATACCCGCATGCAAATACCACTCACCAATTTTCGTTGGCCTTTTATCAAAGACCAGAGGTGTCTCGGGCTCACAAGAGTGACCCCTAGTGTCACTACATCGACACAACGTCGAGTGAGTGACAGATAGGGAACTTTAGTTGTATAACATGTTAATAGTTACACGCTATTTTTTTTATCATGTTTATAATTCGGTTTATTAGAATTTTGTTAGCTTTCTTATTTATTCTATTTATTTTATTTATTTTCAAAAGGGAGACTTTTTTTTTTTTTTACACATACTTCCATTAAAAAAATGGTTTCAAGTTTCAATTATAATAAAGCATTGGTTCAACCAAAAAAAAAAAAAAAACTGTTTTCACTCCTTTAAGGGTCATTGTTACTGATAATGATAACTGTGTAATACCGTATACCGTGAAACCGTGATATTTTCTGAGACTGTTATCGTACCCTGAAAATCTCATACCGTTGCAACCCTATTCATCTGACAACTGTTATGAGCAACATGGCATAAAAATGGCATTGAGCCTCAATAATTCGCTGCAACTACAATACTGTGAGAACTCGCAAAATGATTGACAGGCAGAAAGCATCAGAGACCACGGCCCGCGGACACTATTTTGTTTGCCGTTTGAGTCTACTGCTGTCACAGAGACAGGAGAGATATCTCACGACACTTATTTCATTAACATCTTTCAGGGAAAAATAAAATATTTTGCATACCTTTCCATGAAAAAAATAGCTTACAGCAGCTTTAAGTTAGCTGATCTGACAATCAAGACTGTATAGACCAGGGGTTAGCAACCTTTTTAAAATGAAGTGCCATTTTTATGTTTTGCTAAGGTGCCACATCAACCCACATAACAAAACATTATATGCATGTTTTCTACGTATTATTAAACATTGCTTGCAGTAACAAAGTACTGTTTCTGAAAGCAAAAGGCAACAACAAAGCAGAGCAAACTACATCACTGCCGAGAGCACAAGTGGGACTGCGCTACCCAAACAACCCATAATGCATGTAGATCTGTTTACTGTTAACTGTTAACTTGTGCAACCCATTGATTGTGCAGGGCGGACCGGTGCCTGTACCTCTGCAAGTTTCACTCTACACTATCCAGTGGGTTGCACTGTACGGGTTAATTTGGGTAGTGCAGCTTTGTCACACTTTCAGAGAGTTTGGCTTCCCATACAGCTCATAACTAGAACAGGCTGCATGACCAAGAGGAAGGATTACTGAAAGACACATTTTGGCATGCAGATGCAGGGATTTATAAATACATTTATAAAATAAATTAAATTCTGAAATTAAATAAAATAATACATAATACATAAAATGCCTTGCACTCTTATTGCTCATGTGTTAATAATTATTCCTTTGCATACCACATGCGTGCCTAAGGTTGCCACCCCCAGTATAGGCCAAAAAATTCTATAGTAAAGGCACACATTTCCCTAATAAAAAAGCAAAAAAAAATTTTTTTTAAATAAAATAGGATGCATTCAAGTTTTTCTTCAATTCAGATTTATTTCTGGCTCAACAGGAGGCTTCTTCTGCCTGGCTTCAGAGATATAGAGTCTGTGCTTTAGGGCTGTCAAATTAAAATTCCAATATTCACTGAATTTAAGAAAAAAAAATTGAATGCTAAAACTGTGTATTCGAATTTTGGATTTGTGCCAAGCACTGATGATGACTTCAGATCGATCGCATTCTTGCGCTAAAAAAAGGCAAGACACAGCGCAACAAATACAGTTTAACAGAAACCTGGTGTCTCAAGATGCTTTTCAAAGTTCTTTTTAATTAGCCACATCATCTAAAAAAACAGCGCTCCTGCACGAGACGCTGAATAAACAAAAACAAAGCAAAACTAAGACGTTTGTCTAGCAAAAGCGTTCAGTGTGAACAGCCCCTTACAGTTGGTGGAGGTCTTTAGCCGTTGCATCTTGCTCTCTTATAAGTGTTTCTCAGATTAAGCAATATGTTTTTAAAACACTTTGTTACTAAAGATGTTCAACTTGGAAATGTGTGTCTCGAGATTGGTTCCAGTCTTTTGTGTTCTGTCTGTTTTAACAGCCCGTGGCCTAGGCTCATAGTCGGAGCCGCTTCACCACCGAGTTTGGCCGAATACCGTTGCTATCTGTGAATATTGCTACTCTACATACAATTGTACTGAATAAAAACAATGTGGTATTTTGATGTTATTATAGTTTGAGTCTGGGGTACTATACTGTGGCATCAGTGCAGGTGTAACACCATGTGAACTGTCTATTGTGAGTGCCACTCCCCACATCAAAAAGTCACTCGTGAAGATTTTAAACAACATGAGGGTGAGTAAATTATGAATTTCATGTTTTAGGAGAACTATCTCTTTAAGACCTAAACTAACTCTGGTGTCCGAGAGATGTTAAAGTGCACCTATTATGGTTTTTAAACATGCCTAATTTTGTTTTAAAGGTTTCATACAATAGATTTGCATGCTTCCAAAGTCAAAAAACATTTTAATTTGCTCATAATTTAAATTGCAGCATTACCTTTTTTTACCCAGTGTCAAAAACTACTCCTTCAATGATCCATTTTAAAGGATTCATTCTAAACTCCTCCTTTCAGAGAGCCTACTCTGCTCTGATTGGTCAGATATCCCAGTGTGTTGTGATTGGTCTACCGCTTACAGTGCGTGTTGGAAAGGAAACGCCCACTACCATATCCGACACAAACCCCCAGATGTTCCGTTTTGGTACGCCTGTCTTCAGAAATGCCTGCAGGGCATTTCAGGACCATCATTTTGAATGTATGTGTTCACTGTAAACAGCCTGTCCAAAGTAATCTCATGCTTTAGAATGCACAGGAATTTATGGGCTTGGACATGGACCTTACAGTCGATCTGAACAGCATCTGTTGTTCACTCCTTCACCCCTGAAGATTGCAGTGCTCCGGTTATGGGCCTGTACAAGTCCTTGATGTCATACGACACACAAGTCTTTGTGATATTCATAATTCGAGGTGACTCTTAAGAGGCACAGTCTGTGGCAAGCATTATTGTTGTCAAAAGTACCGGTACTTCGGTACCAAGTCGGTACTAAAATCAAAAAAAGATGTAAGTACCGGTACTACAGTACTGGTAGTACTGAGCACCGACTCTGTCCGGTACCAGCACGCAATATGACTGACACACAACAGCTTTAAAATGCCCACAGGCTTATAACGTGTGCTCTGTTACTCCTTTTACACTGAAATGGACAATTAATCCAAGTGACGTCCTAGTGTGATTTATTAAACCGCTGAAGGCTGCAATCTTATCATGGATGAGCTGCATACTTTAAATGATTGTTTAAATCCAACCGCTCAAACTCTGGAAACTCCACAGACATTGAGAATCATTCATGTTGTTTGAGATGACAAAGCAGAGAACTTATCCATTGTGAACCACACAGCACATGTAAACTACATATTTATATAATTAAATCACAGAATTTGCGCTTTAATCGAAACTCAAACTATATTTATATCGCATTTAAAATACCAGAGTTGACCAAAGTGCTTCACAGTAATACAATTTAAAATATAACATTTCAAAATTACCACATACACAAACACCAGTAGTCTAAAATACAAACACACCAAAGCTGTGCCCTAAATTTCATTTGTCAGACTCAAAGGACAGTGTAAACAGATGAGATTTCAGACGTGACTTAAAAGTCTTCAATGTTCACACTGGGCCATGGTGCAAACTGTTTATCTGGAAAGTGAAGCTTCCGGAAAAAACACACATTATAATAAAAGTACGATTCAAAAGCTAGATGCTTGAAATTGAAGAAATTAAATAAAGAATTGAATATAATATATATTACAATTACAAATCAATCAATTAATAAATACATCACAAGCAAGACAGCTGTTGAATAAAAGTTTGGCAAAAATGCAATGACATGTTAAAAAGTTCTATTTTCACTTATTAAAAGTCTTAAGAATTAAATGATTAGACACAATTTCAATGATTAAATTAAATGTTCTGGAAAATAATAATAATTTAAAAAAAATGAAATTTGTGTGTTCGATAGCACATTATCATATTAGCATATTTTTGCTGTGGTATCGAAATTGGTATCGAGAACCATGAAATTTCACTGGTATTATAAACCTATTTATTTTGCTATACTAACTATGCAAAAATTATATTGTTAGTTGCATTTTATTATTTGAATTTAGCATTTTTTTCCCCCAACTGTTCGTGACCCTGTTAATACAGACCTGAAACCCATTTTTGGGTCGTGTCCCACCAGTTGTAAACCACTGCCTTAGAGACTAATTCACTTAGTTTGTTAGGAGGTGAGGGTGGAGGTTACCAAGACGTGGCTTATACTGGCATTCACTGTGCTGTTTCTGATCTGACTGCCATAGCAGTGGCACTCAATGCCGCATTGTCTTCTTGGCTGAATTACAGCAGATGTAACCCCGGCAGTTACATGTCAAACAGTCAAGATGCCTTCAATTTTCATAGCCAGCCATGCTGAAACCTGACCCGTGACATTGCAATGAGTGTCCTCTGACCAAATCGGAGTTCCAGCTGAGACTAGGCTTAACAAGCAGCGGGCCTCTTCAGAGAAAAAGTACACGGATACAGTGTGCAAACATGCATACGATGTTATGCTCTATGAGAAATCTGTCGAAATATGACTGTTAGTCTTGACGATTACCATTTTATTAAGATGGCAACCCATTTTGCTTGTTGCTTCATCAGCTAACAAGGTCTGCATGGTTTGTTAGAAGGAATATGGCTTTAATTCTTTCCACAACATGTGAAATGCAACCCGAGATAAAAAAATAAATAAATAAATAAATAAAACAGTCCTGCCACTTTTAAAGTCAACATGAACATTCTTAGTCATACTGTGCACAATTACTCAGTGCACGCTATTCCAAATACAGATGATATTAGTCAAATCTTTGATCAAAATGTAATAAATTGCACTAAAAAAAGCTCTGGATGAACTTGGTTCAGTCTTGACAGTGGTTCCACACTTTTATAAATGTGTTTTCTTAACTTAAAATTACTATGTAATCTCAACAAAAACACTGTGTAGAAAGAACATTTTTGAATTGGGTAAACCCAACAAATATAGACTTGCCAATGTAACTCGTATACATTTGTTTATTTCTTTATGTACTAACTAGTGAATGTGAATGTTAGCATGTACATGTTGGGAAACACTACAGAGTGTAGTTTAGTAACTATGCTATGGTTGGCACAGCATTGAAGTGAGGAATCAATTTCATGCGCAACATCTACCTGTCCTCCATCATTAGCTCAAGATCCACTGTTCACCATAATAATAACCCCAAAAACTCCAACATAACAGAAACTCTACTAAATCTCAACATAACAAAACAGTAAACAATAACAAGTATCCCCCCTTTATGTTTATTTTGCACAAAAACACAAACAACACTTAATTTTAACATTTACACTCCCTATCGAGTCCCATGCAAAACATGCTGGGAAATGGATATGCCGTGCCAGTTTCATCAATGCTACATCAACACCACAAAAAGTAATAATGTAGTCCCACCTCAAATGGATTAAGTATACTTCCATTTTACAAACTGAAATGGATAGAACGCAATGAAATCAAGTTGTTCTAGAATTGTGTTGCTTTAGTTCATTTAAATTAAAGAGATAGTCCACCCCAAAATGAAAATTCTCTCATCATTTACTCACCCTCATGCCATCCCAGATGTGTATGACTTTCTTTCTTCTGCTGAACACAAACACATTTTTTAGAAGAATATCTCAACTCTGTAGGTCCATAAAATGCAAGCGAATGGATACCAAAATTTTTAAGCTCCAAAAAGCGCATAAAGGGAAGAATAAAAGTAATCCATTTGACTCCAGTGGTTAAATTGATGTCTTCAGAAGAGATGTTAGGTGTGGGTGAGAAACAGATCAATATTTAAGTCCTTTTTACTATAAATTCTCCCCCCTGCCCAGTAGTTGGCAATATGCACAAAGAATGTGAATCACCAAAAACAAAACAAAAAACAAAACAACAAAAAATGTGAAAGTGAAAGTGGAGATTGATAGTAAAAAAGGACTTAAATATTGATCTGTTTCTCACCCACACCTATTATATCGCTTCTAAAGACATGGATTAAACCACTGGAGTTTTATGGATTACTTTTATGCTGCCTTTATGTGATTTTTGGACCTTCAAATTTCTGGTTACCGTTCACTTGCATTGTATGGACCTACAGAGCTGAGATATCCTTCTAAATAGCTTCGTTTTCAGCAGAAGAAAGAAAGTCACACATCTGGTATGGCATGAGGGTGAGTAAATGATGAGAGAATTTTCATTTTGGGGTAAACTATCACTTAATGTAAATAGAACAAGCTGCCCCTTTTTTATTTTTTTTATTTATTTTTTTTTTGAGTGTGCTCTGCCTCTGAAACAACTTTCCTTTTTGGATGACATCATCAAACCCTCTTACTTTTCGACACCTCCCCTACAAACACCTGGCTCCATTGTGGTATATTATAACACCCACTTTTCATGATCCCATCAATTTTTACATTTTTTTTTTTTTTCGTTCTGAATATCCTTTTTAACTCAGAAATACATTTTGGTAACGCATGGGCTTTTCATTTTGAACCGGAGTTAACACAATCCAGGTTTATTGTTCTATGTTTCACACTGTTCTTACTTACCGAAAACCCTGTTAGTAGGCTAATTCACACTTTATGTCTTTGGCAATTCAAAGTAGGTCTTAATTAACCCAGGGTTAAAAGCGGTGCTAACCCCCTTTCAAAATTACACCCCAGGGATGAAATTGGCCTTAACTTGGGGTTAAAAAGACATTAGCCCTCTGAGAGCACGTTAGGCTAAGTCAAGACATACGTTGTGGCCTCACAACTGACTGAAACAAGGCGAAGGAGTAAACACATCCCGGAGAAGCAAAACCCGGCGACTCAATGTATTAGTGACGCACGTCCATCGATGGTCAGATGTAAACTAAGCTGTCCGAGACGCAAGTGAACTTGCATAGCAGACATTCCGATGAAAAAACAACAAGCCTCGGCGGAAAGCGCGAGGCTGCCAACGCGTCCAAAAACAGCGCGGAATCCGTTAGCCATACCTCAAAGAAACGGAGAACCGACCTGCTGCAAACACATTAACCATTTCGCCTCTCTTACGCTCTACTCCAACCGACTATAATGTAATAAGGCATGGTACATTTTGTATTGTGCAGGCAGGAGCGACACTGACATTTAAGCCTCGTGCTATTAAAACACAATTTATAGCACAGACTATTTACTCTCCTGACGATAATGGCCTTACAATCAGATTACTATATCTAATAAGTCCTGCTAATGCTACTCAAATGTAATAGCTGTAATCATGAATCATAGTTTCTTTGTTTTTCTATTTTTCTAAGCCAACCTGCAGCTGCAGCTCTGTTTACCAGGTAATGTATCTGAAGCAAAAACACCTTGCATCGCTCGTTTAGTATACCTAGCCCAATATGCTATGTTTGTGTGAACAGCTTTAGTTTTGCAAATACAGATGAAGCAAAAAGTGATCTGATTTATTGCTTTAATTCACCATCTTTAGGTCTGATTAAACCAATAAACAAAGTTGACAACTTTTTGAAAGAGCCAAAGACACGTATTTAAAGAGGCAGGGGATTTACAAACCTTCACAAACTCCGACCTCATACTGTGTGATGGACCCGCCGTTTAACGGGGGTCTGATCACGCACCGGAGCCCCTTGTCGCAGGTCCCGTACAGACCGTAAACGCCGCCGCAGCTTTCGTTCTTCTGCTTGGCACATACCGAACAACAGCCGCAGATTCCCAGCACCACCGAACCGCTACAGTGTTTGGGCTCCTCGCATTTGGACTTATCACAGGGCAGACATATGAGCGCGCGACTCAACACAAGTTGGGAGAACAGCATGCATGTCATAAAAAAATACATCCTGGAGGAGGCCATGAAGGAAAAGTGGGGAAACATGAATATATCCAACCCACTCCCTGTCCCCCAAATTAAGAGGATGACCAGATTTTCCAGCGAAACGGACAAATACCAGAAGAAAACAGCGCGAGCGCTAAAAAAGGTTCCTTTCACAATTAAGCTTTTTCTTTCGAATAGAATAATAAAGCGTTCCTGCCGTTAAACTTTTAGAGAGGTTGACGAAAGCCAACAAAAATGCATTCCCTTCAGATGAAAGCCAACAGAAGAATTATCCCACGTTGTACAGCCAGTGCATGGCGTATGCGTCACGATTTCTGCACAGTTCCAGTTTGTTTTCGCGCAGGAAAACTTTCCTCATGCGTCTCTCTCTCTTCCTTGAGTCTTTTTTTTTAATTATTTTTTTTTTTATGCAAGCCAGTAATGTCTTCCTGTCCTGCGCCTATAAAGGAGCCAGATCAAAAAAGCGCAATGTTTTTCAGTAGTTCGCTTTCGAATGAAACGCGGTTCCGTTATTTTGTTGCACGCGGAGATTCATTCAACTGCGTGAATAAATGTTTCCAGCTATGGCTTGAGTCTCATGTTTATCTCTCGCTCTCTAGTTGAGTTCTTCTCTCCGCCCGCTGCTCAACGTTCAGCTCAGTCCTTCACTGTGACCTCATAACGGAACCACTCCCATCTCGCATTTCTGTGCTCCATTGGAGAGTTCGTTCTTTCCAGATATGAGACACAGGAAATGCTGGTAACACGATACGCTCAACAGAAGGAGTCTATGTGTTATAGTTCACGCTGGTTAAGGTGCACGTGTGGAATGTTGGACCCGCATAACTTTGAAGCATTCTCGAGTTTGTGCGGCTGTACACATTAGAACTGTAGGCTATAGCAAACGGAACAGGTAAAGACTGTTATAGCCTACCTACCTGACATCCAAACAATATTATATGTAAATTAAGAGCATATACACTTTAACATAGTCAATTGCTGTTTTACCAAAATGATTATGTGAAAATACATTTTAAAAACCTGAGCATACATCCATGTTGTAACAGATCATGACAGAGTTGCCTAAATGTCATTCAAAAAACAAATTTGGGGATCATAAAGGCTATTATAAGCTACAGTACTTTTCAAAGACTTACTTTGAAGGGGCAGGGGTTACTCAAAGGAGATTATGATTTTGTGTACACTTGCTCTATCCAGAACCAATCTCAAAATATTTGTGAAACGTTGTCAGAGATCCAAATCTGGAGTCTAGATGGAAACAAAAACCTTTGTAGTCTTACACTGAGTCTTGACCAAACAAATTTTTAGCAATTTCTTCCAACACACTTAGAGTATATACTGTAGGCAGTTCTTGAATCTGCAGATCTCTCCTGCTTGATGCATGGAAAGCTGAATGAAAGGTAAAGCATGCAAATAACTGCACATTTTCATCAGATTTTGCTAAACATTTATTAAAAATATGATGGCGTTTGTAAAATTTGTATACATTTATGGTTCAGAAAATATTTAAAAGATACATTTAAAGTCTAAATCTGTAATGTAAATATAAATCTTAACGTAAACTACAAAAATTACTTTAAAATCAGTATTGGTCTTCTAACAAGACTAAGACAATTTCAGCATCAAATACATTTTCTGTCCTTACTGAAAGCAAAATCACAGCCACTCAGAATTATCTTAATCACCTTCTTGGTTTCTTACATGTAAAACTAATGTAATTTACATAGCATTACTCTCTCTGACACTTACACCCTTCAACCATGTTTATGTGTTTAATATTTTAATATTAATGATCTCTGTTAAAGGGAAAGTTCACCCTAAAAAAACTATAAATTCTCCTCCCTGCCCAGTAGGTGTCGATTTGCACAAAGAATCTGAATCACCAAAAACAAAAGAAGAAGAATGTGAAAGTGGAGATTTATAGTAAAAAAGGACTTACATATTGATCTTTCTCACCCACAGCTATCATATCTCTTCAAAAGATCTGGATTTAACCACTGGAGTCATATGGATTATTTTTATGCTGCCATTATATGCTTTTTGTACCTTTAAAGTTCTGGCCTACATTCACTTGCGTTGTATGGACCAACATAGCTGAGATATTCTTCTAAAAATCTTTGTTTGTGTTCAGCAGAAGGAATAAAGTCATCCCACATCTGGGATGGAATGAGGGTGAGTAAATGAGACCATTTTCATTTTGGGGTGAACTATCCCTTTAAGATTAGCTAACTCCTTCAAATGTGAAATGAGTAGCATTGAACTCTTTTATTTCAAAGACATTTTTCACGAAAGATTTTTCGTGAAATGAGAGGGAATGGAGTGAAATTTTGGACCAAAGAGATTTAACTGTGGGTGGAGCTACACAGCATGAAAAAAAAAAAATGTTTGGTCTAGCATTGTTTGTCTGACAATTTTTAAACTTTATATATATATATATATAATTTAAAAGTGCTGTAAGCAATTTCAGCCGTTCTACTTCCACGAGACTGAGCCGTTGGATTAGCCACGCCCCCTATTTCCAAAACCCTGAACTCCAAAGATACCAAAATGAGCTTTATTGAGACCTATATCATGCAGAAATGGTTGTTAAAAACAACAGCAGCAAAGTAGTAACCTCAACTGACAACTGTCATGAACAACATGGCATAAAAATGCATTATGCCTCAATAATTTGCTGCAACTACTATATGCAAGACCACGCAAAATGATTAACAGGTTGAAAGCGTCATTGTCTGCGGTCAGCGGACACATTTTTGTTTGCTGTTTACAGAGTCTAGAGCTGTCACAGAGACAGGTGAGGTATCTCAACACACTTATTTAATTAATATCTTTCAGGGAGTAGGAAGTACCACCTGCAACTTAACCCAGCCAAGACTGAGCTCCTTGTCTTTCCAGCCAACCCTGCTGTTGAACACAACATCACCGTGCAGCTGGGTTCAACTACAGTAACACCTTCCAAAACGGTCAGAAATCTAGGAGTAACCATCGATAACCAACTAAATTTCACAGACCACATCTCAGAGACAGCACGATCATGTAGATTTACACTCTACAATATCAGGAAGATAAGACCCTTCCTCTCTGAACATGCCACACAACTTTTTGTTCAGTCACTTGTCATAACTAGACTGAACTACTGTAACGCTCTCATTGCAGGCCTCCCTGCATGCGCAACTAGACCCCTCCAAATGATCCAGAATGCAGCAGCACTTCTGGTCTTTAATAAACCAAAGAGAGCGCATGTTACACCACTCCTTGTCTCTCTTCACTGGCTGCCGGTTGATGCACGTATCATATTCAAGGCTCTGATGCTGGCATACAGAACATTCACTGGGTCTGCTCCAGCATACCTTAAGTCATTTCTGCAGAGCTACATTCCCACCAGAAGCCTGCGGTCGGCTAAGGAACGGTGCCTTATTGTACTAACAAAAACGGGCACCAAAACACTTTCCCGTACTTCCAGTTTCATCGTACCACGTTGGTGGAATGACCTTCCCAACTCCATCTGTGAAGCTGACTCATTTTCTGTCTTCAAAAAACTGGCTAAAACACATCTTTTCCATGAGCACTTAACCAGTAACAATTTTATTTGTTGCACTTTAATCTGTCTTGAATACTACTATTCTGATGCTAGTGAAACTTTGTAATGCAGCACTTTTCATACCACTGTCTCCTTAAGATGATTTGCTTATAATGTATTCCTATTTTGTAAGTTGCTTTGGATAAGTGTCTGCCAAATGAATAAATGAGTAGGAAAATGTTTTGCATACCTTCCAATGCAAAAATAGCTTACAGCACCTTTAAATCCTAAATGTATGTAAAAAACAAAAAAAAAACATTTGTTTTAAAACTGCTACCTTTTGAATGCTTTTTCGAGCTAGTAAAATTAGGTCGTTATTTGCAGCACGATTTATCTTATATTAAACACCCCATACTGAAGCTTTTCACTGCACAGTTATATCAGTGCTATCAGGTGTCATAATGCTTTAGATGATGAGAGATACATGCGTTAGGAGCCAATAACAGAGTCTCTCTTATTGTCTCAAGAAACCATTACAGACATCTTTGAAGAAATCAGATATGGTTGGATTATAATGTATGTGCTCTTCATGTTCTTTCATCTCCACTCTTTGGACTGCCACAGCATTCTGGCTTTGGGCATTAGCCAGTTAGCAATAGCTTCTAGTTAACTATGAGGATCAAAGGCAAGCACAAGTTGGCATCAAGGTATTGTTTTAGGCTATTTGGTGTCTGTTAAAGGGATATGATAGCAGCACATTGCCTCTGTTGATTCTTTTTTCTATGCAGGACATGCCAGTCTCTTGAGTGCACAAGCCTACAGACTCTCACAGCGAAATCGTAAGGATTCATATTACTTTTCTAAATTTGGCTAATTCATATGATATCGTATGACTGCACTCGAACGGACTCGTACAAAATCGTACAAAATAGCCTACTCGTAATATATGTATGAATTTTCATGATACTGGGTTTGAAACAAGCTTAAGACATGGAAGCTTTTTTAATGCTGTTTTTATCGATCAATAAACCACAGTCTTTGCCACCTTAGAATTCTATTTCCCTTCTATCATTCTCCTTTCTAACCACATTTGATCTCATCTGAGGGATTTTTTGCCAATCCTCACTGGTGTCAGATAATCCACAGAGTATCTGAATACAGTGAACTCAATAGAAGTATATAAAAAAAGAAAACGGTGAGTGCTGCTCAGAGCAAAATCATACAGTTCATTCACAGGTGGGCCTACATTTTGACATTATTTCCCAAAGGTATTAAAACTGGAGCCTATGAAGTATGACAGAGCATGAGTAATGTAAGGATTAAATATTTTCTGAAATGCAATAAAATATCTCTTTCAACCATGGTTGCACTTAAAGCAGACAGATACAATTTTACTTATAGAGCTTTAAAAACTTTTTACAGCTACCTTATAGCTAAGCATTGTATACAATATGTTATTTCAAAGAGAGACATCTAGGCCATGCAGCTTAAAGTTAACATGAAACAGTGTTTTTAAACCATTTTGCTACCGCAATGTGACACATTTCTGTGATTCGGGGGGTGCTCACGAGTGCACACTTTGCGTCCGCTATGCTTAATATGCAAACCCCAGGGTTGCCATTTGGGACAGGGTCAGGGCCAATGCAAAATTTTTCTTTATTTATTTATTTATTTATTTATTTTTAATCCATCTGGAATTGGTTGGATTGTGAAAAGTAGGCGTCCATTCCACAATGGAGCCAGACCTAAAAATGAACTAAAGCAACACAATTCTAGAACATTTTGTCACAACTTAATTTCATTGTGTTCTATCCAAATAAATTTGTAGTTTACTACATGAATACTTTTTATGTTAATGTAGCATTGATGAAACTGGGCGGCAGATTTCTATTTTGCAGCATGCTTTGCATGGGACTGGATTAGGAGAACAAGTGTTGAAATTAATTGTTATTTTATGCATTTTTTTGAGCAAGATGAGAATAGGAGGAGATTTGTTCATGTTTAATGTTCTGTAATATTGGTATTTATAAAGAATGTTTATTGTGCAGGAGTTTTGGGAGTAACCACTGGGGGTGAAGAATGGCATTTGTGCTTAAATCAAGGATGGACTTTCACTTTGAAGTGAAACTTGATTTGAGTACTGATTAGCTCTGTAAGCAGCTGCTATTAAATTTACAGTGCAACAGTTTCACTGACCATTTCCTCACCTGGCATATACTAATGATTAATTAAATAAAATAAGTTGGGCAAATGCAAGACAATTAATTAAATAAACCATAGTAAATTGAGTTTGATAGACCTAATGAAGTTGACTTAAAATGCTATAGTACATTCATTTGACCGAATCCAGCTAAATTATGTAGGCTCAATGAAAATGACTTATTCTGAGTGAAAGACATTCAATTACTGTACATGTAAAAACTTTCTATAATTCAATTAAGGTTAATGACTTCATTTTTTGAGTGCAGGTGGTCATGCAGGGGTTGAACGAAGTCATTTATGTCAACCGAAAAGGAAAGTAGTTTGAGAGACAGAGCAAGTTATAACATTTTGATAGAAAATATTTGAAATAATGTGCACCAATAAGAACAACATGCACCAATGTGAATTATGCTCAGTAAGACAAGTAAAGTGCTTTAAAGGTGCTCTCAGTAACTTTTGTCTTTGTCATCTTGGACTTAACTGACACTTAGTGGCTTGGATGTAACATAATTTAAAATCGATAGATTTCAGTTTCAGATGCCATTGTAGAAATTGAGTATTCAGTGTCAGCCATGATTACTTTAATCAATGAGTGAAAGTGTCAAATAACAGGACGGTTACTGAGATTAAGCGAGTGGTATCCGGCTGGTCATGTGATTCTAACATGGTGTGGACCCTCTCCATGTAGAATAAAACAGCTTTTATAAGGTACTGATATGACTGGAGTCTAGGCTTGGGATCGATGCCTTTTTCACACATCGATAATCGGATGATTTCCTGATGATTATCTATATATATTGTAATTTCTTTTCAGATATAAATAGGTTTGCTTGTTGCACAATAGTCTTGGTCTCTATAGACATATTTCTCAACACAACTTTGATAAAGTGTGAACAGCAGGGTAAATCAAAGGGGGTCGCACAACGGGCGTGTCTGGCAGATAACATGGCGCGTTCTAAAATTGAAAACAATTATTTATTTTCTACAAAGGTGCGCACACACTGCCAATGCTCAGCGTTAACATTCTGAAGTGCCACGGAGCGCAACCCGCATAGTTTTCCATTAAATTTGACCCAAATCATTATCAAAGGACAAAGATTATTTACTCCAGCCATCACTGGATGATGTATTGTGCCCATGTATCTTTTTTTTATTTTTTTATCTTTCATGTATTTTCAGTTAAAAGTATGTCATTTTGTGGTTTGACAGCTTGAATGAAAGACCTATTAAAGGCTACTGTACATACAGAGAAATTGCATAATAAATGTCGCCATTTCTAATCGTTCAGTTTGTGCAGTTTTACCAGTTTCACAAACCTGCAGCAAACTCATCAACGTCACTTTGTTCATTCTTGAAGAAGTACAAAAACCTTCATAACTCTGGACAACCATCTCCTGCACTGCTTCTGCTCATCCTGTCTGTGTGTTGTGTGTGTGAGAGACATACATGTTATATCGCCCTCTTGTGGTCTCCCAATGCTATTACGCCAGAGTATTAAACAGGCCAACTCAAGACAATTGGAAAGCATGCGATTTAGGCTTCTAATTTAAATGTTGGTTAGTTTTAAAATATTGATGCCTCAAAAATATATCGATAATATAACGTGCTGATCAATAATCAATATTTTATGACTTGACAAAATTACCAAGTAATTTCAACTTAAATATGTCAAGTAGAGGTAGCCTAACTGAATCAAGTTAACCTAACAACATTATATATGTCAAAATAACTCGAATGAAACTCTTTAAGTGATATGCTAGCTAGTGGCAGGAACTGTTAGCATGCTAAACACGTACTGGTAAGTACTGATTGCAGCTTGGTCACAATGTTATGGTTAGCAAGCGATTGCTCAATGGTTAGGTTAGGTTGTACTTTATTGTTCTTTAGGGAACTCTTCTTGAACTTAGCAGCTGCAGTAATACAAAAATATATACAAACAAACAATATATGGATAAAGTATTATGTGGAATACTCCGAATGTATTGGTCCTCAACCTTGGCTTCACTCCTCACCATAATGGTAACCCCCAAAAATACAACCTAACAGATATTCTTCTAATCTCAAAATAACAAAACATCAAACACTAACAAGTATCCCCCTTTATATTCATCTTGTACAAAAGCACATTTTTAGTCACATGCAAAGTATGCTGGGAACTAGAAATCCTCTGCCCAGTTTCAGCTAACCAAACCAAAAAGAATGTTTTCCCAAAACGTATTAAGTAGCAATTAAGTAAATTGGCAAGACAATGTTTTAGTAAAATCAACTCCGTTAATTGAAGTTCCCTTGGTTACATGAATTTTTTTAATAATATAAACATGGGAGGACTGAGTAAAACTGGCGATTGTGACAGTTAATTTTTTTGAGTGTGCTGACTGTAAGGACGAAGAACATGTTGGCTCTAAAAAGAATGTTTCCATAGTGACTCATTTTTTATTTAAATGTGTTTAGAATTTTTTGGACAGCATTTTTCAGTGCAATACATTCTTTGGGCAAAGACATTAACATTGTGAGGAGTTAACTGGCACGATGCTCTGTGCTGTTTTAATTTGGATGTGTCTAATTGTTTAATGATGTTTGGTGCTGGCTAATTGAACACCCACTGTTCCAACACCACTGTGTTTGTGTGATAGTTCCTGGGGAAACAGACACTGGTGTTCCTGCACCCCGTTGAATTAATCCTGATGAGCTATGGTTCTTATCAGCCATCTCCTTTCCATCAGAATATGACCCTCACAAGTCCTCTCTTGAAACAGACAATATTATGTATGCCAAGGACGATGAGGAATGCTTCCGAATGAAAGGTCCCTCGTGCAATCAGCATAATCTTAGTGATCAGCCCTCACGTATCATGTTTAAATGAGGGTAGAATCTTTCAAACGTCTTGGGAAATGTTTGAATTTCAGCTGATATTTAGTCAAACCACCCCAATCCCCATTTAGCAGCTGTAGCCATCAACAGCTCAAATATGTAGGCGGCGCTCCTGCTAAGAAACAACATTAGATTTTACATTAAAACAGGCCAACATGGAATTAATTCAGGCTTTTTTGACTCAAGACTCAATTGAGAGTTCCCCATTATTCTGCAGTTTTTGTGGTGTAGAGGTACTGACATTTACATTTTCAGTTTACCTGTCTAGGTTCTCATGTCAAAATCAAACACTGTTGAGCGCCGTCTCGCCCAAACGACTAGAGGACTTCCACCTGTGGCGATACAGACATCTGTCAAAGACTAACACCATTAACACCGCCTCCCTAAAAGCAACGCTCAGCACTAACGCCCATTCAATAATCATTAAGTCTTTTTTCTTTTGCCTCTCAGCCTAACTGTGGTTTCCAGGTACTGAATGATGGTTGGCTATTGTACGCCAGACAATGTCCTAGACAGTGCATTCTCTATAGCTCTGAGGACAGTCTTCGGCTCTATTGTATTGTATGGGAATTATAATCTCTGTGGCATCTCTTTTGTTGGCGCTGCTGTATTTAACGGAGATGATTTGATATTGTCTCCCAGCGGCGACACTTGTGAGCCTGTATCAAATTCAAGGAGGTCAGTGTGAGAAGAGAGATGGAGTGTAGGATAAAGCAGTGAAGCAGCTGATTTTTATGGAGATTTGCAGCTGTGCGTGTGTAATCGATGGCCGATCCTGCTATTACCATCAGGTCCATTTCAAAATGCTCCATTTTTCTTTCTTGTGTAGCTGCCTTCTGTATCATTTGTGCTGGCGCAAACTAGGGGGAATCAATTAAGAATGAATAGCAGCCACTAATATTGTTGTTTATTTGCACGTGCTCTCTGCATTGTTTTAGCATTTGAATCAAAAAAGGAATTAAGTAAGTCAGGTAACAATTTGTACTGTACAATTGCTGATCTTTCAGGCCAGTTCTGAGTTTTTACCATTTTTACTGGCTGTATTTACAGTATCTGGTATTTACTGAGACTGTACAGCATCACTCCACCACTGTGATCCAGACGCCAGAATAGACTCCGTAAAATGCTGAAAATTCGCTCCACTACACTGCGCGTCTGGATGTATGTCTAGTTATAGCGCTCTTTTCCATTGTTTGATCATCATTTTATTAATTACTATGACTAAATGAAAATGTACACAATTTTAAACAATATTTTAATATTTTAAACAAAATTCCCTTTATTGTCTTGTTTGTATCTTATTTCTATCTGCAGCAGGAAAATAGCGCTGATTTGTGAATAAACTGCAATCTATAAGCCTAATTTACATAGAAAGGAGGCATGTTTACACACACACACAAAAAAAGGGCAATTACTTTACACAGCAATGCTATTTCATTGCATTTAGCGCCTGATTAAACTGGATTGCGGATGGTTAATATATAAGACACAGGTTTTTTTCTTTGAAAAACCATGCTCAAAAGTGCCGCAAGTGTTTGATGAATTCACTCCCTATAAATGTGTAGGTTGATTAGACGCATACTAAATTAAAGGAATAGTTCAAAGATGTCATAAATGTAGTCCATGCAAATAATGCAAACTTTCATGCATTATATTCCAAATTTTCTGAAGGCATCCGATGTATGCCTTATGAAGACTTGGAAAATGACACACGAGTTGCTTTGACAACTTTTATGACACTTTTGGGTCCTTTTTTAAGCTTAAAGGTGCACTCAGTATCTTTTGTCTTTGTGTCATCTTGGACTTACACTGACACCTAGCGGCTTGGATGCAGCATTTTAAAATCAATAGTTTTCCATTTTAGATGCCATTGTAGAAATTTAATATTCACAGTCAGCCATGATTACTTTAATCAGTGAGTCAAAGTGTCAAATAACAGGACGGTTACTGAGATTAAGCGGGAAGTATTTGGCTGGTCATGTGATTCTAACATGGCAGCCCCCATGTGCGGACCCTCTCCATGTAGAATAAAACAGCTTTTATAAGGTTACTGATATGACTGGAGTCTTCATTTTAATGTGAGCGGTCATGATTTCCTACATATATTGCAAAATTACAATTCATGTCTTTAGCAGTTAAACTTTTTTAATGAGGGAAAAAAGTACTGAGTGCACCTTTAAAAGTGAGGCACTATCCACTGCTATTGTATTGAAATTAGCAAATGGGACATCCTTTTAAATTCCTTCTTTTGTGTTCCACAGAAGAAAGAAAATCATGCTGTATGGAATGACATTAGGGTGAGTAAATGCCAGAATTTTCATTTTTGGGCATTTAAAGGGATAGTTCACCCAAAACTGAAAATACTCTCATCATTTACTCACACTCATGCCATTCCAGATGTGTACAACTTACTTTCTTCTGCAGAACACAAATGAAGATTTTTAGAAGAATATCTCTGTACGTCTATGCAATGCAACTGAATGGTGACAAAAACTTTGAAGCTCCAAACAGCACATAAATGCAGCATAAAATTAATCCATATGGTTCCAGTGGTTAAATGACTGTGAAAGTGAGAAAAAGTGAGAAACACATCAAAATGTATTTATTCATAATTTTTATTTTATTTTATTTTTTTACTATAAATCTTCACTTTCACATCTAAAAGTCAAACATGCCACCTGTTTAGTTTTTATTTCAGATGTGAAAGTGAAGATTTAGATTAAGAATGGACTTAAATATTGATCTGTTTCTCATCCACATCTACCATATCACTTTTGAAGACATGGATTTAACCACTGGAGTCATATGGATTACTTTCATGCTGCCCTTATTCAGAAAGTATTCACACCCCTTAATTTTTTTTTCACATTTTATGTTGCAGCCTTATGCTAAAATGCTTTATTTATTTTTTTTCCCACATCAATCTACACTCCATACCCCATAATGACAAAACAAAAAACAGATTTTTTTATAACTTTGCAAATTTATTAAAAAGAACACACTGAAATATTACATTGACCTATGTATTTAGACCCTTTGCTATGACACTTGAAATTTAGCTCAAGTGCATCCCATTTCTCTGGATCATCTTTGAGATGTTTCTGCACTTCGATTGGAGTCCACCAGTGGCAAATTCAATTGATTGGGCATGATTTGAAAGGGCACGGACCTGTCTATATAAGGTCTCACAGCTGAAAATCCATATCAGAGCAAAAACCAAGCAATTAGGTCAAAGGAACTTCCTACAGAGCTCAGAGACAGGATTGTGTTGAGGCACAGATCTGGGGAAGGCTACAGAAACATTTCGGCTGCATTGAAGGTTCCCAAGAGCACAGTGGCCTCCATAATTCTTAAATGGAAGAAGTTTGGAACAACCAGGACTCTTCCTATAGCTGGCCGCCTGGCCAAACTGAGCAATCAGGGGAGAAGGGCCTTGGTAAAGAGGTGACCAAGAGCCCAGTGGTCACTCTGGTTGAGCTTCAGAGATCATGTGTGGAGCTGGGAGAAACTTGCAGAAGGACAACCATCACTGCAACACTCCACCGATCTGGGCTTTATGGCAGAGTGGCCAGACTCTCAGATTGTGAGAAACAAGATTATCTGGTCTGATGAAATGAAGATTGAACTGTTTGGCCTCAATTTCAAGCATCATGTCTGGAGGAAACCAGGCACCGCTCATCACCTGTGCAATACCATCCCAACGGTGAAGCATGGTGGTGGTAGCATCATGCTGTGGGGATGTATTTCAGCAGCAGGTACTGGGGGACTGGTCAGGGTTGAAGGAAAGCTAAATGCAGCAAAATATAGAGATATCCTTAATGAAAACCTGGTCCTGAGTGCTCAGGACCTCAGACTGGGCCGAAGGTTCACCTTCGAATGGGATAATGACCCTAAGTACACAGCCAAGACTTCACAAGATTGGCTTAGGGATAACTCTGTGAATGACCTTGAGTGGCCCAGACTTGAACCCAATCGAACATCTCTGGAGAGACCTGAAAATGTCTGTCCACCGATGGTCACCATTCAACCTGACAGAGCTTGAGAGGATCTGCAGAGAAGAATGGCAGAAAATCCCCAAATCCAGGGGTGCAAAGCTTGTTGCATCATACCCAAAAAGACTTAAGGCAGTAATTGCTGCCAAACGTGCTTCAACTACGTACTGAGTTAAAGGAATAGTTCACCCAAAAATGAAAATTTGCTGATAATTTACTCACCCTCAGGTCATCCAAGATGTATCTGAGTTTCTTCATCAAAACAGAATTTAAGACTTTTAGGATTTCATTTCAGGCCTCCTCCTCTAAACAATGCAAGTGAATGTACTCCATTTTTTGACGGTCCAAAATGCATATTTAGGGTGCATCAAAATAATCCACACGACTCCAGTCGACAAATAAAGTTCTTCTGAACGCAAACGATTGATTATTTTGAGAAAAAAAAACAATACTTATATACTTTTTAACTACAAATGTTCACTTCCGTACATCAGATACATATTGGATGGCCTGAGGGTGAGTAAATTATCTTCAAATTTTCATTTTTGGGTGAACTATTCCTTTAAGAGTCTGAATACTTATGTCAATGTGATATTTCAATTGATATTTCAAGTTATCAAAAATCTGGTTTTTGCTTTGTCATTATGGGGTATGGAGTGAAGATTGATGTGAAAAAATGTTTTTTTTTTAAAAGCATTTTAGCAAAAGAATGCAACATAACAAAATGTGAAAAAAATGAAGGGGTCTGAATACTTTCTGAATGCACTGTATTTTTGGAGCTTCAACGTTTTGGCCACTATTCAGTTGCATAGAATGGACCAAACAGAGCTGAGATACTGTGTTATGAAAAAACAAAAAAAACATTTATTTTTAGAAGCAGAAGAAGGGCATATACATCTAGGATGAGGGTAAGTAACTGAGAGATTTTTCATTTTTGGGTGAACCATCCTTTTAAAAATACAATGGGTCTGAGTGTTTTTAATGCCTAGTGTATTTAACATTAATTATAAATGTTACTTTATTGTTCTACATGCTGTTTATTAAACATTTGTAAAATAGTTTAAATGTAGTTATTGAATGTATTTATATATATATATCCAATAATAAAGGAGCTACCATGTTTACACATTTGTTTATTGTGTGGTTTGTTTTACAATATCTTTATGGATAAAACAATCTGAAAATATTAACCCACATATGAGATCAAATTAACCCAGCATTCCTGTAAAATTGAACCAGCCTTTGGGTTGAATAAATAACCCATTTGCTGGGATAAAATGAACAACCCAACTTGCTGGGTTAGTTTAGCCCAACGTGTGTTCTGTCCCATATTAAACAGCAGCTGGGCTGAAAACAACCCAATCTGGGTTATTTTTAACCCAGCATTTTTTAGTGTATGGATTACTTTTATGCTGTCTTTATGTGCTTTTTGGACCTTCAGATTTCTGGACACCATTCACTTGCATTGTATGGACCTACAGAGCTGAAATATTCTTTGTTTGTGTTCTGCACTATCCCTTTAATAACTGTTAATCTTGCTGACTCTCCCTTGGTCTTTTGCCCAGCAAGTGTTTGTTTTGGCATTTATTTTTTGTCTTACTTTTACTTTTTGAATTTGCTTTGTCTCCTCGCACAACACAACAATGGCTTAGATTAATGGCATATTTTAAATTAAATAACAAAAGCCAAATCCAATCTACTAAAGATAGGGCAAAAGAAGGGGCAGAGAAAAAAAAGAAAGAAAGATAAAAAACTCACAAGAAAACAAATAATGTCGCAAAAGGAGTGACAGCTCCAATTCATGAAGCAATTTTATTCCCTAGCCGCTGAGAAACGCAGAAGCTGTAAACGTTAGGCCAAGGAGCGGCGTAAGGGTGCAGAGAGCGCTGATGACAGCCAGTAGACTCATTGTGACTGGAGCATTGGCTCTGCAGCCGCTGGGCTAACTGCTCCATTAATCATCCACACAGGCCTGCACATCAACCCCCAAATGCACAGCAGCAAAAAGCCAGACATTTATCCCAGAGTGCTATTAGGAAAGGAGTACTACAACCTCTGTAACCCTATCTGTGCTTGTTCTTCAATTAAAATTTCTGCTTAATTGGCTCAACTCTATATATGCTCCTATGTGAAGTCAAATCAGTTATAGGCTATATGCTTTAAACAATTCAATGCAAACTGTAGATTAGCAGATAGATAGATAGAAAGATGACAGTGAACCCTTTGGAATTAGCTGGTTTTCTGCATTAATTTGTCAAAAAATGTGATCTCATCTTCATCAAAGCCACAAGTATGGACAAACACAATGTGCTTAAGCTAACAACACACACACACACACACACACACACACAATTATAATCTTTTATGTCTTTATTGAACACATCGCATTAATAATTCACAGTGCTGTGGAAAAAGTATGCGAACCCTTGGATTTAATTACTGGTAGGTCCTCCTTTGGCAGCAATAACCTCAACCAAGCATTTCCAGTAGCTGCAGATTAGACCTTCACAATGTTTAGAAGGAATTTTGGACCATTCTTCCTTACAGAACTGGTTCAACTCAGTAGACAAAAGTATCCATTTTCTCTCTTTTTAATCTCATTGCTGTAGGAAAAAAAACTGAGATATTAAAGAGATATAATTTGTGTTGTGTCTTTCCTGCAAGTGGGTGGATAGAAAGACGTAAAATAAAACATGTCTCCTCTTATCTACACTCAAGTTCACATGGTTTAAGTATGTGAACCATGAGGCAATCCACTAAGAATAACCCCCATGCTGAAAGCGTCTACATTGAATAAACATTTTGTGATGACTTAACAATTACCTCATAATTGCATTTAAGGCTCATTGTCCATGAGGCACAGTAAGCTTGGGGCTAATGGCTTTCATTCAACTGACAGGCAGCATTCATCTGCACTCATCAGAGCATTCCAAACATCTCAACCATTCCCCAATGCTCTAATGTTTATACACTGGAATGCAAGTAATATGGGGCTGATGATTATTAGCATAACTTTGGATCTGATGATTTTAGACGGTGTACAGTTGAACACATTCTTCTTTGCTAACAGTCCATAATGGGATATAAACACACATGCATTAAAAAAATACAATAATAAATAATTATATATATATATATATATATATATATATATATATATATATATATATCATGTGACTATGATGTCTGAGACACAATCTCAAACAATGACTTGAAAACATTTATTTCAAGGTCACCTCAAACCTGGGCTTATTGACACAGTTTATACTCCAATTAAAATTTCTCAAGGTAGGTTTATTTTTGCAAGTCTGTATAGTGAAATATTGAACATTTCCACAATTAATGCCTAGGCAAAAAGATACTGTTCACTGAATACACTATATGCGGTACGTTGTCACATTTCGGGATGGACTTCAAAGACACTTTAGATTATTCTTACAGTTCAATCAATATCTTTGAGTTTTAAATATTGCCTATGCCTACCAAAATCTACTCACTTTACTCAGTTAATACATGACTTTTATTACACATAGATAACTTATATTGGCATTATATTTATGCTGTATTACCAGAGGGGAATCAGAGCTCCCCCAGCTCTGCCTGGTTTTTTCCAAGATTTTTATTTTAAATTTTTTTATCCATTTACTAAAATCTTATGGAGTTTTGGGTTCCTTGCCATAGTCGCCTTTGGTTTGCTCACTGGGAGCCTAAAGACAAATTATTTTAAGGCATGATTTTTAATCAAGTTTTTCCAGAAACTGCTCAATGAAGACTTTAAGAGATTTAGGACTTTAGAGACATTACAGCATAATTTTCTGTAAACCTGCTTTGAAACGATGTGTGTTGTGAAAAGTGCTAAACAATGGCTTGACAATGAATCCCACAATTAAACAGCCTATTATAGGCTTTCCTTAAAAATGTAAACAGTAAAACAATTATGAACAAAAATATCAAAGCATTGTTTTGGGCAACAAATATTATGGATGCACTTTATATTTGGTGTCTTTAACTACTATATACTAACATTAAAATACATGAAATACAAATCACTAATTGTGTAGGTTTAGGGTAAGGGTTAGGTTTAGGAGTTAGGTTAACAAAAGTACAATGCAACAAGACGTATGTACATAATAAGTACATTGCATCAAATGTTTATGTACATAGTAATTAAAGACACCTGATATAAAGTGGTTCCAATATTATAATTGATACATTTTATAAATGTATTACATTTAAAACACATGGGACAACTTACCCTGGCATGACATGAAAAAATACCCTTGTCCTGAGAACACAGTTTAACATTTGAGTTAAAATATTCTTAAATATACAGTATACTAGTGTATTACAAAAAAATATGATGACATTGGAATTTTTGTTTCACAATTCTTGTGAATTCAGTTCTGAACTACTCTAGGTGTTTGAAACCAACATACAAGACAAAAGCTAGAGAAAACACACATTTGTGTAATTTGACTTAGCCTTTAACCCAAAACCTTATAGCTACTGAGATATAAGCCTTATTACAACTTCCCCGTGTGACAACTAGACCCAATATCCCCTTCTTTCCAATGTAGTCCCCTCTTGAAACACCAGTCAGAAGCAGACACACTCACTGGCACACTCTTACACACTGTAAAACAGCAAGGGTTAACCGTAACTGTATTTTTTCCCTTTTGTCTCTCATTCCTTTTTTCTATTGCCTTTTTGTGAGCACATGATAAAAGAATCCATGGAATGCCAGTGAGCGTGGCGCCAGCAGCGTTTCCAGTAGCACTGGCTGATGAGAACTGGGAGTGTGGAGGCGGGGTCGACTGTAGAGACTGGGCTCTCTTTACTGTTTTTGGGGAAATTATTACTTTTTTTTCCATATAAAGAAGTGCATTCCCCTACCCGCCTGGCAAACTGAGCCTCTCCTTTTATAAAGAGAGAATTAGAGACATAGAGAAAGAGACACAGTCATTTCAAAGGGTGAAACACATTCCTAAATCGAGTATGTATTCAGCACTTCAAAGTACACAGTCACAGGAAAAGGATTTGAATGAGACCAGTAATAGCATTTGAATGTATCACATCACTTCTTGAAGTGCACACATTATGAAGCAAAACATGAGGTCTTTTTGAATTGTGAATGTTAATGTTATATTTAATCAATAAGGTATGAGATGCTGTGCTATATTGTGGCTAAAGGGTACGATTCACAGCGCCACAATATATACACATTCATCGATTATATAGCACAGCCTTGAGTGCCTAATTGCTTTTGGAAAATGTTTATCACAAAATAAAAATATTAAGGGCACAATTAAGCAAATTCAAGTGCCAAAATTCCGCTGGCAGTTTAGTCAACATGAAATGTAGATTGACCATTTTTACATTCTTAAAAGAATAGTTCACCCAAAAATGAAAATTCTCTCATCATTTACTCACTCTCATGCCATCCCAGATGTGTATGACTTTCTTTCTTCTGCAGAACACAAACAAAGATTTTTAGAAGAATATCTCAGCTCTGTAGGTCCATACAATGCTAGTGCCAGAGCTTTGAAGGTTCAAAAAGCACATAAAGGCAGCATAAAAGTTATCCACATGACTGAATTTTATCTGCAGAATTCAAACAGTGGTTAAATCCATACCTTCAGAAGTGTTGTGAATATTCAAGTCCTTTTTTACAAAAAAATTGTCCTCCCTGCCCAGTAGGTGGCGATATGCACAAAGAATGTGAATCACCAAAATCAAAAGAAGAAGAATGTGAAAGTGTTATGTGCTCTGTCCATGCAAGGAATTAATGCACAGCCTTGAACGCACGTTTTTATAGCGCATTTATTTGAACTGCTGAGGCAAATTACAAGTTGAAATCAATAGAATCTTCACAATCTTTTACAAAACCCACCCCCTCACCCCCAAACATCTTATTTTGATGTCCTATCTAAGTGTAAGAACTTTTCAGCTGACTTCACCAAGCCCTATTATTTTTTAACCCCGCCTCTCCAACCGCCTGGCTAAATTCTGGTTTGGAACACTCACTCAATTCCATAAATTTTTTTGATTGAATGTTTTACTCAGAAATACATCACATGACGGAAGTAAATGTGCTACGATCTCATTTCATGTTGACCTGACATGTCCCTAACCCTAAGTACTAAACATCGGCATGCAACGCATCCTGCACCGTTTGACCTCATATCGTGTGGCTTGATGAGTAGAGGTGTGCTATAACTTTCTGTTGGACATATGATTTGTGCCTGCATGGCGTATGACAAAACAGGCAAAATAAAATCCCTGGGACCTAGAGTTACATTGATGGAGGGACCCAAGCCTGAAGACTTAAACTACCTTTCCCCTCGAAAAGCAATGGGCCTGCAACTACAACACAACACCCTAGAATTATGGCGAGGCAGTTTTGCACTGTTAAACCTCAATCTTGTTTAGTTTACTATTGGCAACTATCAAATGATAAACTTCATGTGCAAAAAATTAGTAAAACAAATGGTTTAAAGTAATATTTTAACCCAAAAAATTAAATTCCATGTACAAAATGTATCAAGACATTGAATACTGAGGAGCACAAAAAATTATTCGGTATGACGACATATACCTTTTTAGAATAGGAGGACTGCTTTCTATGTATGCCGGTTTGAGCTAAAGCGGGTGGGAAGTATATCATTTACTTAAAAAAAGGACTTAGGCTGCACTAGATTGAGCCTCACGACCATGAAAACGATGGTGTAAAAGTACCTTTTGCAAGAGAACACATTTTCCTCTGGTGCATTTGAAAAGATCAAATAATGGCAAAATGTCATTTGAATTTTATCTGGAGAGAATGTAAAATTCAATTTAATCTTCTTTCAGAGAATCTGAATGAACTGCTATCCATGTCCAAGATAGAGTAGCACGCATTACCAAAGGGGGATTTATCACCTTGAATTTCACATAAGATAATGGATGACCTCAAAGCTATCTGTGAAATTGCCACATTTGTGTGTATTCCTTCATTTGATCTCAGTTTCATTTTAAACAGCAGCATCTTTCTCCAGGCTCTAATAGATTGCTTAATAACAAAAACATTGACTTGTGACTAAGAATAGCCTCTGGAAAAAGTACAATACCTTCAAATATTTGTTCTTGGGAAATGCTGTTTCTTTTACCCAATCAAGATACAAAGCACACATTATAAAATGTTATTTGTCCTGGATGCTTAATAGTCAATATTCCAGAAATGCCAAAATATAGCAACAGTTATGATGTGAAACACCCGTTTACCTAGTTAATGTGTAAGCTATATTCGCAGCACCCATAAAGGCCAACTTTTAACCTTAGTGTTAGGGTTAGGAGTTTGTTAAAATCCCCAACCATAATGAGGAATATTGCTGCCATCGGTGCATTTCAAGCTTGAAGTACCACCTTTATGTTTTTTTGAGTCTTAGTCAGCAGGGGGCAGTAAGCACAACTCCAGCTGTATAGGCAACATGCAGCTGTACAGGCAACAAACAACACTCACTGGCTCAGTCCCAAATTGTACACTTGATGTGGACTTGCGCTCTTGAAACAATCCATGAGACAGCAGGGTGACCCATTTGACGTTTTAGCTCTCAAAAGGGTGCTCACGAGCGCCTCCTTTGTGCCCTTGATGTGCGCTTTGGTGGAGTCCGCATTGGTGCGAGCTTCACAGCGGTCTACCCAACAGTCCACGCTGCTTATCCTACTGACCAATCACATCGGACTGGAGTTTCACGCTGGAAGAAAAAAACATGGCAGATATGAAGAGCGGATTTATTATTGATTTTAATAATTGTTTTTCTCTGATTGTCAACAGCAGATTGTTTATACATTGTTGTATCACTTTTTAATGTGATGTGTATAATTGGTTTAAAACACGTTTAATTCAGTTTACCAGAGATTTAACTAATCATATTCAGTTTTTATTGAATAGTTTTTCTTTGGTATATTTGTTCATAAAAGTAACTTAAAACCAATGTACCTGCCCTTTCTGTAGCTGTAATGAAGCTTGCAAGATTGGTTATTTAATAAAAAACTAGTTTGAAGAACTAGTTAGAGTTTGAAGTGTGTTCCTTAACCCTATCATGTCATGACTTTTTATAATAATAATAATTCATAAAATTTTATGTATAAGTAAAATAAATGTTTAAAAAGGCATCAGCTTATTTAAGTCTTGAAGTCTGTCCCAAATGCATGCTTTTATAACACATGGACACTCATGGCCGTGCTGACTAGTGCCCCATCGGTCTGCACTTGCTTACATCACCAAAGTCTGGATTTGGAGGAGGACCACAAGAGCGTAGGGTGCCTTTTGGGACAGGGTCATTGACAGCAGACAGCACAAGATGAGGACATTTTCTTGCGGTCAAATGCAGCTGGATGGAGCGCAACTCCAAATGCAGGGGTCTTGAGATGTGATTTCTACATATCAAACTATGTATAACTTGACGCACCCAAAGTTAGGCTTTCCAAAAGGGTTCATCTGACGCATGTGCACATGGACGCATCCTTAGAAAAGACATTAAAATAAGTCTACCTTGAACAGATTGACGAATTCAGTTGCAAAATCAATTGCTCTGAACTTATAAAGTCACTTTCTGACACAATAATGTAACACAATTTAATTATGTAAAAGATTACATTTATAATATATATTATATTTATTATTATTTAAATATAATTATTCATAATTATTTAATCATTAAAAATTGATTGCTTTTATTTAGGGACCTTTGTCTGCCAATATTGATTATATTTGATTATTTTGATTAATGAATCAGCACATCATTTAATTAATTCAATTAAAAATTGTAATCATTTGACAGCCCTACTAAAAATACAACTCGCTTTTGATGCCACTCTGTGGACATTCCACCTGGAAACTGTACCTCATACATTCCCACACGTTCATCAACACTTCCAGCTTCAGCCACAGGGGGCCAGTGATTTAAATTCCAGTAAGCACAGACTGATTTCAGCAGCAGAACTTTCTTTCTACTGCTGTTGAATTCACAGTGTGATCAGTCTGAAACGTCATTGGTATTTCCATGTGAAGTTACCGAACGTGATGTGTCGGTTTTGAATTCTGGATGTCAATGTGGGCTAGATCTGAGATTTAGAGTATGGCAAGATTATCAGTGAATAATTATAAAAATGTGTTCTGTTCCTCATACAAACCTATTGTATGGCTTTAGAAGACTTGGAACATAGCACACTAGTCATATGGATTACTTTTATGGTGCATTTTTTAAAAATGTTTTTCCCCCCTTTTTATGTTTTTCCTTTCTTTTCTTTTTTGGTTGAACTATTCATTTTAATGAACAACGGCAGCCAGACACAAACCTTTAATCTGTTAATGTGTTGGGCCCTCATAGCAAGTGTCACTGGGCAGCTATGCTATAATGACACTTTTGCCCTCTCTTTTCTGTGTGAACTGTGCCAAGAAAGCCCCACAACATAGAAACAATATGGACATAGATGATGTTCATTTCTAGCTTGGTAAAGTCAAATAGTGCATAATTTCTTCCCACAAAATCTAGCCTAATTCACTTACAATTACTACCAATCCCTCTAAAATAGCCTACATTCGATTATTATTCTTTTTTTTTTTTGTATTTATTCTTTTTTTTGTACAAGACTGTTTTTCAAATTTCGCATCACAGCCCAGAAAGTCTAACCTTGTAATGGTGGTCTAACCTTGTAATACCCATTTTGAAAAAAATAAGTATTATATATTTGTTCTCCAAACACTTGTTTGGAGAACAATGCACATTTAAGATACTGTAGGCAGTCAATATTTTTCTGGTCTTTTAATTCACTTCATAACCTCATAACCTTCATAAACACACTGTGAAATATCTTGACAGACAGCGACCGTAACATCCTCAGTGTTATTTGGTTCAGCATGCATATTGATTTAGTATGCATCCTTTTCTATTTATAGTGGCATGTTACTCGTCACATTTCAGAACACAGACAGAATTCCTTGTTTACGGGATGGTGCATTGTCAAAGTGATAATAATTAGATTTGTTCCCTTTAGCAAAACACCAGAGTCAGCTCTGTGCCCCTCCACTGTTTAAATTTCATCAACCTTATTTGTCCTCACTGAATTCCCTGCTGCCCAAAAACTCTTGCACTGACTTTGTCTGACACTTATATCCTTCCTTGGTTCCTTCTACTTCAACGATCATAGGGATTTGTTTATGTCAGTCTTTAATTTTATGTTCTTGTTTCTCTTATTTTTTTAAGTTTCTTGCCTTGCTAAATGTATATAAATTATACAAAGCTGCACTTAGATTGGTAAAAAAATCGGGTTTTGTTGCTTTTAGTTCAGGCCTATTAACTTTGAGGCAATCTATGCAGATGCACTCCATAAGTTTTAGCATACAGTATATTCGCTATTAAAATGTAAGGCCTTTCATTTACATGAAAATTGACCAAAAATATTTATGACATCATCCCCCGCTCAGGGGCATATAAAAAAATGTTTGACTAAAAAAATGTTCTCTAAAATGAGAGTGCCTCCTCCCCCGAGAACCACCTGCCATGACTAACAATAGCAAGTAAGTTTTCATGGTGATGGTAACTGAAGGCTATTGGCTATTTTCCAAAAGTATGAGCCCTTCAGTCCCACCCCAACTTTGAGTTTCAATAGAAAATATGTTAAATACTGGAAAATATGTTAATAGGGGGAAGAAAATTACAGTTGTGCTCAAAAGTTTGCATACCCTGGCAGAAATTTTTACATTTTGGCATTGATTTTGAAAATATGACTGATCATGCAAAAAATTTTATTTAAGGATAGTGATCATATGAAGCCATTTATTATCACATAGTTGTTTGGCTCCTTTTTAAATCATTATGATAACAGAAATCACCCAAATGGCCCTGATCAAAAGTTTACATACCCTTGAATGTTTGGCCTTGTTACAGACACACAAGGTGACACACACAGGTTTAAATAGCAATTAAATGTTAACTTTCCACACCTGTGGCTTTTTAAATTGCAATTAGTGCCTGTGTATAAATAGTCAATGAGTTTGTTAGCTCTCATGTAAATGCACTGAGCAGGCTAGATACTGAGCCATGGGGAGCAGAAAAGAACTGTCAAAAGACCTGCGTAACAAGGTAATGGAACTTTATAAAAATGGAAAAGGATATAAAAAGATATCCAAAGCCTTGAAAATGCAGTACTGCTCAATCACTTATTAAGAAGTGGAAAATTCGGGGATCTCTTGATACCAAGCCAAGGTCAGGTAGACCAAGAAAGATTTCAGCCACAGCTGCCAGAAGAATTGTTCGGGATACAAAGAAAAACCCACAGGTAACCTCAGGAGAAATACAGGCTGCTCTGGAAAAAGACGGTGTGGTTGTTTCAAGGAGCACAATACGACAATACTTGAACAAAAATGAGCTGCGTGGTCAAGTTGCCAGAAAGAAGCCTTTACTGCGCCAATGGCGCAAAAAAGCCCGATTACAATATGCCCGACAACACCTTGACACGCCTCACAGCTTCTGGCACACTGTAATTTGGAGTGACAAGACCAAAATAGAGCTTTATGGTCACAACCATAAGCGCTATGTTTGGAGAGGGGTCAACAAGGCCTATAGTGAAAAGAACACTATCCACAGTGTGAAGCATGGTGGTGGCTCACTGATGTTTTGGGGGTGTGTGAGCTCTAAAGGCACGGGGAATCTTGTGAAAATTGATGGCAAGATGAATGCAGCATGTTATCAGAAAATACTGGCAGACAATTTGCATTCTTCTGCACGAAAGCTGCGCATGGGATGCTCTTGGACTTTCCAGCACGACAATGACCCTAAGCACAAGGCCAAGTTGACCCTCCAGTGGTTACATCAGAAAAAGGTGAAGGTTCTGGAGTGGACATCACAGTCTCCAGACCTTAATATCATCGAGCCACTCTGGGGAGATCTCAAACATGCAGTTCATGCAAGACGACCAAAGACTTTGCATGACCTGGAGGCAGTTTGCCAAGACGAATGGGCAGCTATACCACCTGCAAGAATTTGGGGCCTCATAGACAACTATTACAAAAGACTGCATGCTGTCATTAATGCTAAAGGGGGCAATACACAGTATTAAGAACTGAGGGTATGCAGACTTTTGAACAGGGGTCATTTCATTATTTTCTTTGTTGCCATGTTTTGTTTTATGATTGTGCCATTCTGTTATAACCTACAGTTAAATATGATACCTTGTTCACATAGTTTAATATTAAAGTTTTCTGCAAAACATGCTTTGAGCTTCTCTCGACTAAACATAAATGATTCTCAATCAGGGGTACGTAAGCAGGTTCCATTGGATTTTGGTTTGTTTAAAAATAATAGGGATTAGGGTTTATTAATTTTCAGATTAATCTCGATTTTCATTAATACAATCTTGATATCGATTCTTAAAATCCCAACATTGATCTTTTAATATGCGATATTACGCACTGAGATCCTTTCACTGCGTGCTGAGTGTAAAAGTTTGGTTTGACACGTACCAAAGATGTTTGACAAGGGTCCAAAGATGAGATTCATGAAATTCAATTTTCACTGATGTCCCTTTTAAAGGAATATTCCAGGTTCAATGCAAGTTAAGCTCAATCAACAGCCTTTATTACATAATGTTAATTACCACAAAAAATAATTTTGACTCCTCCCTCCTTTTCTTTAAAAAAGAAGAAGCAAAAATCGAGGTTACAGTGATGCTCTTACAATGGAAGTGAATGGAACCAATATTTGGAGGGCTTAAAGGCAGAAATGTGAAGCTTATAATTTTATAAAAGCACTTAAATTCATTCTTTTAAAACTCATGTATTATTTGAGCTGTATATTTGTTGAAATTGAAATTTTTACAGTCGTTTTAGGGTTTTGGTGTTTGTTGACATTACATTGTCATGGCAAAGAAGTTTTAAAATTGGCTAGTAAGTGATTTTATCACACTAAAATTATGTCAACACGCATATTATTTACATCTTGTGACTATACTTGTCATGATCCTGTTCTGTCTGCCCTTCGGTCCCTGTCGGTTTTCTGTTTGTGTGTGTTTGTCGTGTGTATGTGTAATTGGCTGTGTTTGTGTTTGTCTTAGCCATGTGCTTCCCTGACCCCGCCTCCTCATTACCCTCATCACTCTCCCCTGTTTAGTCATTTTCATATTTATTGTCTTCACCTGTTATTTACAGGTGCATCTCAATAAATTAGAATGTCGTGGAAAAGTTCATTTATTTCAGTAATTCAACTCAAATTGTGAAACTCGTGTATTAAATAAATTCAATGCACACAGACTGAAGTAGTTTAAGTCTTTGGTTCTTTTAATTGTGATGATTTTGGCTCACATTTAACAAAAACCCACCAATTCACTATCTCAAAAAATTAGAATACATCATAAGACCAATAAAAAAAACATTTTTAGTGAATATTTGGCCTTCTGGAAAGTATGTTCATTTACTGTATATGTACTCAATACTTGGTAGGGGCTCCTTTTGCTTTAATTACTGCCTCAATTCGGCGTGGCATGGAGGTGATCAGTTTGTGGCACTGCTGAGGTGGTATGGAAGCCCAGGTTTCTTTGACAGTGGCCTTCAGCTCATCTGCATTTTTTGGTCTCTCGTTTCTCATTTTCCTCTTGACAATACCCCATAGATTCTCTATGGGGTTCAGGTCTGGTGAGTTTGCTGGCCAGTCAAGCACACCAACACCATGGTCATTTAACCAACTTTTGGTGCTTTTGGCAGTGTGGGCAGGTGCCAAATCCTGCTGGAAAATGAAATCAGCATCTTTAAAAAGCTGGTCAGCAGAAGGAAGCATGAAGTGCTGCAGAATTTCTTGGTAAACGGGTGCAGTGACTTTGGTTTTCAAAAAACACAATGGACCAACACCAGCAGATGACATTGCACCCCAAATCATCACAGACTGTGGAAACTTAACAGTGGACTTCAAGCAACTTGGGCTATGAGCTTCTCCACCCTTCCTCCAGACTCTAGGACCTTGGTTTCCAAATGAAATACAAAACTTGCTCTCATCTGAAAAGAGGACTTTGGACCACTGGGCAACAGTCCAGTTCTTCTCCTTAGCCCAGGTAAGACGCCTCTGACGTTGTCTGTGGTTCAGGAGTGGCTTAACAAGAGGAATATGACAACTGTAGCCAAATTCCTTGACACGTCTGTGTGTGGTGGCTCTTGATGCCTTGACCCCAGCCTCAGTCCATTCCTTGTGAAGTTCACCCAAATTCTTGAATCGATTTTGCTTGACAATCCTCATAAGGCTGCGGTTCTCTCGGTTGGTTGTGCATCTTTTTCTTCCACAATTTTCCTTCCACTCAACTTTCTGTTAACATGCTTGGATACAGCACTCTGTGAACAGCCAGCTTCTTTGGCAATGAATGTTTGTGGCTTACCCTCTTTGTGAAGGGTGTCAGTGATTGTCTTCTGGACAACTGTCAGATCAGCAGTCTTCCCCATGATTGTGTAGCCTAGTGAACCAAACTGAGAGACCATTTTGAAGGCTCAGGAAACCTTTGCAGGTGTTTTGAGTTGATTAGCTGATTGGCATGTCACCATATTCTAATTTTTTGAGATAGTGAATTGGTGGGTTTTTGTTAAATGTGAGCCAAAATCATCACAATTAAAAGAACCAAAGATTTAAACTACTTCAGTCTGTGTGCACTGAACTTATTTAATACACGAGTTTCACAATTTGAGTTGAATTACTGAAATAAATGAACTTTTCCACGACATTCTAATTTATTGAGATGCACCTGTATATGGTTCCCTCTTCCCACTTGTATTTGTTAGATTGTTTTGAGAGTTTTATTAGTAGTCTTTCTGTTCCTGTCTTTTTCCTGTGCCTGGTCGGTCGTAGTTACTGTCTTAACTCTTGTTTATTTTTGTTTTGTGTTGCCTGTTTTGTTTTCAGTTGTTTTGATAAAATAAATTATATTTTGTTTTTCACTCATTCTTGTATTTGGGTCCTCATTCCTGACACATTACTTGACAATACTTTTTGAAAGAGTAAGTTATTTGAAGTTTATGGATTGGCCCCCATTCACTTCCTGTTAGTGCCTCAATGTAACTCAATGCCTCATTTTTTTAAAGAAAAGGAGGGGCAAGTCAAAATAAATTTGTAATTAACATTATACCACAAATGTTGTTGATTGAGCTTAACGTATTGAACCAGGAATATTCTTTAAATACACTTTCTGTTCTTTACAGTTAGTTGTTGATCAAAAACAACAAAAAGGAAACATTAGAATTAAATAAAGAGTGGAGTGGAGTACCATTTTAGCACTTGCTCTATGTAAATATTGTAAATAGTAAAAATTATGCATTTTAACAATAAACATGAAGCCTAACTCTTTATGCACTCACTGAGCACTTTATTAGGAACAGCTGTACGACTACTTATTCATGTGATTATCTAAACAGTCAATTGTGTGGCAGTAGTACAGTGCATAAAATCATGCAGATACGGGTCAGGAGTTTCAGTTAATGTTCACATCAACCATCAGAATGGGGAATAAATGTGATCTCAGTGATTTCGACCGTGGCATGATTGTTGGTGCCAGATGGGCTGGTTTGAGTATTTCTGTAACTGCTGATCTCCTGGGATTTTCATGCACAGCAGTCTCTAGAGTTTACTCAGAATAGTGCCAAAAACAAAAAACATCCAGTAGTGAGTGGCAGTTCTGCAGAAGAAATGCCTTGTTGATGAGAGAGGTCAACGGAGAATGGCCATCACATCCATTATGCGTAACATACGGGATGGTAGTCGTTTCAAAAAGACATTGAGGTCTCTTAAGTCCAGGATAGGGCGAATTCTGGGCCATGCACAATCTCTATAGCCTGATTTGTAGCAGTGTTTCTATTTCCCCTGTTAATGCGGTCATATGTTTTGGGTCTAGAACAAATGTGGGATGGACAGTATTTGGAGGCGGTTGGCGATGGAACTGCAAACTGTATCCCATTGACAGGGTGTTTAATAGCCATGGGTATGATTTTATCACCCTCCAGCACTCTACCTGCTGGGGGGAGAAACAGCCCACCGCCGACCCCAGCACTGTTAGCGAACTGCGACCTGGATGCAGAACTTCGCTTAGATGCAGAGTGAAACCGCGAAGCAGATCTGGGCTGGCGTGGTGATGCTAACACATCCTGCACTCTACCCTGTGCAGAATCACCACTACACAGTTGATAGTGAGTATAAGGAACCTTGTGGGAATACTGAAAAGACTGAGTACGGTGCCTAAAGACAGTTTGCCTCCTTAAATATTTTGAGCACATTTCAGATGCAAGGAGGCATCCATCTAACACCTCCTGGGCCTGTGCACCGTACACCTTTCCAGGGACAAGAGATAGCTGGTGCAGGGTGTTCTTACAAGACTTTGGTAATGGGATCTGGGCTAACCATACCTTTCTCCTTACCTGTGTCAGAAGACCCAGAGACCTACCACTCTCTGATGCAGCTGCCCCTACTGCTTGGAGTGTGGCCTGTAATATTTCTACGAACACTGAATCCTCTGATGAAGGTAGTGGGGCGCTGAATGCCAAAAGCAACTGTGCTAGCGTGTTAGAAATACATCCCACATTCGCCATAGCAATGTAAGCTTTGAGCACTAGTGCATCAGTTCGCTTATACTCTGGTTGTGGGCAGCATGGGTCTGAATGCAGTGCCTCATCAGCCTGTACAACAAGTGATGCCACCACAGTCTCTACTGGGGGCATTGAGCCTAAGCCAACTGCCTCAGCATCTGCCATTGTAGACAGCATGTGCGTCACTTGATCAGGCCTCATGGTCAATTCATTCTTGAAAGAAAATGAAGTCATTACACTGTGGAATAACCAAGTCATTAGCCTGAGTAGATGTACGGTGAAACAGGTTAGGTGCCTGATTAGATGTACTAGGTGGCACATTAAGCCGTTAATGCTGCTTACAAAAGCAAATTATTAACAATTTGGCTTTACATAAGGTGTGGTGGCCAACCAGCCAATGCAGCATTCAATGATTCAAACATGAGGGCGAATTTAGGTGGCATTGTGGCCATTTAATATGCTTACATCTTGTCTTGATCATTAAATAATCCAACAGATACAAGCAAAGCAACAGAAAACGGAATGCTCGCAAACGTGCACTCACTGCAAGCGTAATGTGTTAATGAGCTTGGGAAAAGGATCAATTAGATCAGAGTGCTGCTTTGCTCACTCTTCCATTCATGACACTGGCAAAGAGAGGAATATGAAAGAGGACGAACGTGATGTAATGACACAACTTTATAGACTGCTCACGTGAGCGTCACGGTCATGGGGGTGACGACTTTGATATTTGGACTCGGCAAGATATGATCACCAAGGAAACACTCCACTAGGTAATTAGGATACCACCCTGGCGGTCCGTAATGAAAGGAATTAGAACCATAGTTGTAATGCAGTTAACCATAGTGTTACTACAGTAATATGGTGTTAATATAGTAACCATGTTTCATTTTGTTGTAACTATGATTTTACTACAAAATACCATGGTGATACTATGGTTACGGTAGTAAAACTTCCTGGTTACTTTTGTAACCTCCGTTCCCTGATGGAGGGAATGAGATGTTGTGTCAATGTAGTGACACTAGGGGTCACTCTTGGGAGCCCGAAACACCTCTGGTCTTTGAAGAAAGACCAATGAAAATTGGCGAGTGGTATTTGCATACCACTCCCCCGAACATACGGGTATAAAAGGAGCTGGTATGCAACCACCGAAACAAGGTCCCGGCCATTTCAGCATGTAGTCCAGCATTGAGGCAGGAGGGACACAATGTCTCGTTCCCTCCATCAGGGAACGGAGGTTACGAAAGTAACCAGGACGTTCCCTATCTGTCACTCACTCGACATTGTGTTGATGTAGTGACACTAGGGGTCCCTATACGAAATGCCACAACTAGCTGAACTGTGTTACGTGAACTGGCGGTGTGTGACGAGCAGACCACTGTGTGCCTCATAGCCAGTGCACCAGGCCGACACGTAACCTCCCCCAATGCTGTTATGAGTGTTGAACGGCCCTTCGGGAACAAGTCGACTGCCCAAGATATAGAGACATGTTAGCCCAGTCGTGGCCTCTTATCCTCTTTTTTTCTCTCCCCCAAAAAAGAGTAAAATTTGTTAACCGACTGGGGCCACCAGGTCTGCGTCAGGGGGGTGTCACTCCCAAGGGGAAGACACCGTGGAGACCACACCCCACCCGGGGGGGGTGGTGGTATTTTGAGTGGAAATACATCACATGGTCTTGCCGAGCCTTGTCGGAAGTATGTCATGTAGAGAAGTCCCATGGTAGGTCCTACCCTATGGGGGAGGAGTTTCTACAACATGGTGACTGGGGCAGAGGGGCCTCTGCTCAAGGAAGACGCAGTTTACCAACAGGGAAACGAATTAGCGGAAGATATACGTCGCATGGGGTTACCTATGGGGAACCAACACATGCGGAGCACCTACCCCAGTACAGGGCTTAGTTAGCACATGTACTGAGCCTGCAGCGAGTTTCTCCACAAACTCGTCTGCCACAGGGTTCGGAGGAAGTCATCCAGGGAACACAGTTTGTGAACACTACTGGGAGTCAACAGAGCACGTCTTCAGCTCAGGGGAGGTGAAAGGCACTACGTGCAAGCGATACACCCGGCCAACTGTCCCAGACTTACCTGCTTGTGCCTGCCACTACACGGGACGAAACTGGCTCCACCCGGAGATTGTAGAATCTCGCAAAGGTGTTAGGTGTTGCCCAGCCTGCTGCTCTGCAAATGTCTTTTAGAGAGGCGCCACTGGTCAAGGCCCAGGAGGCCGCCACACTCCTGGTAGAATGGGCTCATAGCCCTGCCAGGGGCGGCACGTCCTGAGCGTGATATGCCATTGCTATGGTGTCAATGACCCAGTGGGCGATCCTCTGCTTGGAGACAGTGCTTCCTTTCTGCTGTCCACCAAAGCAGACAAAGAGCTGCTCAGAGACTCTAAAGCTCTGTGTGCGATCCAAATAGATGCGTAAAGTGCACACTGGACACAACAATGTCAGGGCTGGGTCTGCCTCCTCCTGGGGCAGCGCTTGCAGGTTCACCACCTGATCCCTAAATGGGGTCATGGGAACCTTGGGCACATAGCCCAGTCGGGGTCTCAGGATCACGTGAGAGTAGCCCGGACCGAACTCCAGGCACGTTTCGCTGACAGAGAACACTTGCAGGTCTCCTACCCTCTTGAAGGAAGTGAGCGCAGTCAGGAGGACAGCCTTTAAAGAGAGTGCCTTAAGCTCAGCTGACCGCAGGGGCTCAAAGGGGCTCCTTGTAGACCCTGAAGAACTACAGAGAGGTCCCATGAGGGAATGAGGCGTGGACTGGAGGGATTCAACCTCCTGGCGCCTCTCGGGAACCTGATGATCAGGTCGTGGTTCCCTAAGGACTTACCGTCCACTGCGTCGTGGTGTGCACCTATAGCGGCTACATACACCTTCAAGGTGGAGGGGGACAGCCGCCCCTCCAACCTCACCTGCAGGAAGGAAAGCACCGACCCGACTGTGCATCTCTGGGGGTCTTCGTGTTGGGAAGAACACCACTTAGCGAACAGACGCCACTTCAAGGCATACAGGCACCTCGTAGAGGAAGCCCTAGCCTGAGTGATCGTGTCTACCACTGCGGGTGGTAGGCCATTTAAGTTTTCCACGTCCCGTCCAGGGGCCAGACATGGAGATTCCAGAGGTCTGGTCACGGGTGCCAGATGGTGCCCCATCCCTGAGAAAGAAGGTCCTTCCTCAGGGGAATTCGTGCAGTTCCTTTAGCGCCTTGGCTTGGTGGACTTGCAGGAGAGCCATGGCGTGCAGGGCGGAGGTGGCTTGTCTAGCGGCACCGTAGGCCTTGGCCATCAGGGACAACGTAAACCTACGGGCCTTGGACAGGAGCTTCAGATGCCCGTGCCAGGTGGAGGTGCTCTGCGGGCATAGGTGCACCGCGAGCGCCTTATCCACTGGGGGGGATTGCCGAATACCGCTTGGCCGCCCCACCATCGAGGGTAGTGAGGGCGGGAGAGCTGAAAGATCGGGACCGGGCAGTAAAAGGTGCCTCCCATGACCTTGTCAGCTCCTCGTGCACTTACGGGAAGAAAGGAACTGGGGCGGGGCGTGGCTGTGAGCGGCGCCGCGAGCCCAGAAACCAATCATCAAGCCGCGAGGTTTCAGGGGAGAGTGGAGGGTTCCACTCTAGCCCGACGCTCACGGCTGCCCGGGAAAGCATGTCCGTCATCTCCGCGTCAGCCTGTGACTGGACGATCATACCCAAGGGGGGGAGCCCAGCTGAGGCTTCCGCGTCCGACTGGACGAGCCCACTCTCCGATGCTGCGCTCGAAAGCTCATCACCTTCGCGGGCTCCAAACAAGAGGTTGAACTCGCCGTGAGACGAGCCGGCGGACTCACCCGGAAGCCCAATCGGGGCAGATGAGTGTGCTGAGGAATGGGAGGTCCGTGGGGGGATACCTGGCGGAGGTGGTCCCACTGAGGTCCCCAAATCGCCCCCAGTGCTATCCACGCTGGCCTCATACCCGTAGGTAGAAGGACCGAGGCGGGGAGCCGCTGGGGTGGCTTGCTTTCTTACGAAGGCAAGCCGCGACCGCAACATTGCCATGGTCATGTTCTCGCAATGAGTACATGACCCATCCACGAACGCTGTCTCTGCATGGGTAGCGCCCAGACACAAAAGACAGCGATCGTGACCGTCAGAAGGCGAGAGATAACGACTGCAACCAGGAATAACACACAAACGGAAAGGCATCTTTAAAAAGACATTCCGTGTGTGCTGCTCTTTTAGAGAAATATACTATTTTTTTTTTTCAGAATATACACTTTTATTTCTGCCGAAGCGCCCAGGGGCATTCTCTGCAGTGCACCAGTGCAGAGGGGGAGAAGCCACTGAAATGCGCCATCAGATCCAGCAGAGGTGAATGAACAGCCGTGAGAATTCAGCTCAGTGAGCATCGACCGTTTGGCTCCAAAGAGAAAATCTGAATGAGTGGTTGCATACCAGCTCCTTTTATACCTGTATGTTCGGGGGAGTGGTATGCAAATACCACTCGCCAATTTTCACTGGCCTTTTTTCAAAGACTAGAGGTGTTTCGGGCTCCCAAGAGTGACCCCTATTGTCACTACATTGACACAGCGTCGAGTGAGTGACAGATAGGGAACCATAGTTAATTTTTGTAAGGTAAAGTTAGGGTTAGGTTTAGCGATTGGTGTAGTGTCTCTGTGTGACTCAATAAACACAATAAACAAAATAAACACGCTGCAGTGATTTATTCGGTCTTTGAGCAGTGACACACAAAGATTCTATTCATCTATTCATATCAATTCATCTCAAGAAATAATAAGCTGAAATATGAATTTTATTTGCTCACAGTCTTATAGCTGTGTATACTGCAGAATATTTGGGAAAGGAAGAGGAATCATGCCACTTACTGTTGCTCCTAAAAGAACAGGTCATCCGACCTTCATGTGAGCATCAGAGTGCACAGCAGGGCTGCTGATGCCACTACAGTATGCTGCACAAAGGTCCCTTGACACACACAGACTAATTAATGTTTAGGAATTGGCAACCTTGGAATGTGTGTCCATTTGTCCTATAATCATTTTTCCCTGCCTTAATATTAGAATATTCAGTGTGCGCTGTTGTTACCCTAAAGGGCAAGTAACCCCAAAAATGGAAATTCTGCCATTATTTTCTCACCCTCATGTTGTACCCGTATTACTTTATTTCCCCCAATATTAGGTAGAATGTTCACTCTCAGTCACCATTCACTTTCATTGTATTGAAAAAGATGCATTTAAAGTGAATGATGACTGAGGTTGTCATAACATCTGCCTAACATCTCCTTTTGTGTTCCATGGAAGGAAGAAAGTCTACTGGTTTATAACAACATCAGGAGAGTAAGTAAATGGGTGAATTAACCACCCCTTTCCATTATTTCTACTTGATCTAATGCTTAAAATTACTTGCAGTAGTGTAACCTAGTGTAACCAGTTATTTTAGATGATAGCACATGAAGCGATTTTTTTAAGTTACCTGACAAAAATATTTGTACAGGGTGCAAATCGTACACACGCATTTCACAAACACATGTGCTGCACAGCAGTGATGCATTTTTGTCCTCAACAAAACCCAGTGCAATTGGAATATTATTGTAAATTGTCTTTCTTTTTATCTCTTTTTCAGGTGGATCCCTAATGCGTTTTGATATATTTTTGGTATGATGTCATGAGATTTGAGGGTGTGTATGTCGAGCAGGTTTCGGACCCTGTCGGGACGTGACGCACATGAATAATAAAAACTGCTACGGCTCACTGCTCGCTGCGTGTCTGACCTTGCAGTGCATTTGGGCTGCGCTCATGCATAAATGCAGCCTCTTATAGTCCTTTTGGACATCATTATCTAATGATACACCTTCTAGACTGATATTATTTGTTGGATGGTTCTCTGATAGATTACACATCAGCACTGTCTGTGTGGCTGAGAATAAACCAAGAACATTAGGCAAATCTGCTTGATATCCTTTGTTGTTTTCATCACAATGCTCGTTTGCAGTATTATTCTTCATTTGAACATCATTAAGCTTAATCAAATGCATCCAAATATTCTGAAAACCTATGCCTCACATAAACACATCCCAGAATTCCTCCACACCACTGCACTGTGATTGTCTACCACCGGATTTATCTTTATTTGACATGAAAACATTGTGTGCATGCACTACACTGGTCTTTAGGTATTCCAAGGCTGTGAAAATGTCTTGCATGCCACAAAAGTGTTATAAATTGAGAAATGTGTGTGCAGTGAAAACAATCGCTGGTAGTGGTAAAGCTAGAAAAAATAATTTCCAAATAATTACAGCTGGTTGCATGATATGTGCTAAGTGAAGCTAATGGCTGTAATAAAAATGTTAAAAGCCTTTGAAGATGAGGCCAGAGAATAAGACGTCAATTTAGTAGTATTAAGGCACATTTCGACAGAGTTTAACACAAAGCACTTGGAAATGATGGTAATAAAATGAGACTAAGTGCAAAGTCTTCTTGATCCAAACTGCATCTGCTGAAGATCATCATTATCCATCCATCGCTGTAAACAGTGTATTTGTTTGAGAACACACAAACACCTTTATTACTTTAATTGAAACTGGCAGAGAACAACCCAGAATAAAAGTTATTGCTCAGGGGATGCTCTTTTAAAGCTTGTGAGACTTTAATTATGTTTTAATGATTTCATTGCTGTCTATGAGAAACAATTGAGAAATTAAAGAGATAATTGCCATTTTAACTCAATTTAATGTCATTGCTGTCTATGAAAAACAATTTTGAGAAACTGATCTAATTTTTGACTTTTTCTGCAGGAATGAAAATCTTAACTGGCACCTAACCCTAACCTAACCCTGACCCTTCTGAAACAATGGGATATATGTGATGTTGCATTTTAGATCTAATTGCTGTTGTTAAGCATTATCAAAGCTTAATCTCATGGGAGTTCTTCATCTATTGATATTTTTGTATTAACAAAACATACACACACAAATTAGTATTTGTGCATGCATGAATTCTTGATTCATCAGAGTGTATCTGAATGGATGTGGTTAGGTGAGCGACCTGCAAGATCTGTTTTATGTCGAGGTGAGACCAGATCCCAAGAGACAGATCAGAGGGAATTATGATGAGAGAGAGAGAGAAAGAGAGAGTGTGAGACCTGGTACAATACTTACTGCATCAACACTTCAAAAGCCTTAACCTCTCCAACACCTTTTCTGAACTAACACACAGAAAAGAAATAGAGAGGATCTATAAAGCAGAAAAGATCATTGCTGGATCAGAGACCTTGACTGATAGACTCATCTAATTTGCACATAATATAAAGGAATTAACACATTTAAAGCTAATGATCTGGGGGTTTTATAATTCAAAACCGCAAATAAACTGAAAGCAATATTGTGAATGTCAAGACCAGAGATTTGTAGCTGAATGGAAGATCGAGTAAGAAATCATGCACAACATACTGTAGCGTGGTATGAAACCTGCACTGCTGCCGAGAATGCCATTTTCTGCATTAAAAGAAAACAATAATGAAATCTTAACAGAGTAAATGTTGATGTGTGATGACGCATGATGCACTGCTCCTCTGTAAAAGAGAAAGAGAAAGAGGTTTTGTAATAAAAATCAATTTCACTCATAAAGGGCATGCACGTCACTGCTTCTAACTGTCTAGTTACTGGGAGGGTTTTCCTAAGACATTTGTGCCACTGTTATTCTGTGGCACTTTATCCAGTGTCATTATCATTAACAAAAATAGAAACGAGAGCATATTTCTTAAAGGCTCACACAGTAATTTTCAATTAAATGAACAGAAATAACAACAACATAATGACAAACTATTTTTTATTTTTTTTTAATGAAAAGTTTATTGTAAAATTAGAAATCTTTACAACTCACCTTCATTAAACATGAAAATGCCACCAGATATCAATAACACAAGACAGCCCTCAGAGATTTAATTGTGTTCATTTAAGGGATATCAGTTAATGCATTAACTTTGGCAGCCCAAACAAACTAAAACTAAATTCAAAACTAAATATACTGAAAAACTAAAACTAACCTAAAACTACAATTATTTTATAATTTGTTTTTTAATAATACTAACAGTCAAAACCTAGAAAAAAAAAAAAAAAAAAAAAAAACTGAAAATAGAAATAATAATAAAAACAAAAGATCATAAAAAACCTTTTTAATTGTAAACTACAATAACACTGTCTGTATCTGTAGGAGGAAATGAAATGTGTGTGTGTGTGGTTCATCATGTCTGACCAATTTGCAACATTTTCATCATAAGAGCTGCACTATTCTGACCTACAGCTAAAGCACTATTACTTTGTGTTACTTTGTGCTAAATACGTTGGTCATTCAGTGAAGGTCAGGCCATTTATCTCACCCTTCAGAAGAGCTTTAGTGTACTGTTTTTCCGTTGTGAACACACAGTCTTAATGTATAGCGTGGCAGAGTACCAAGAAAACAAAAACGCCTTTTCCCTTTACAGAGCTTTTATGCTCGCTATTTTATGAGGTAATTTGCAACAATTACAGTTTTCACCAAGTGGAATATGCATTCATTATTCATGGCTGTCTTGTAAATTACTCGCCATTCTAAATATCTTTTGCAACCATTTGAAAAGTGGGGGGTGGACACATTAAAGGGATAGTTCACCCAAAAGTGAAATTCTCTCATCATTTACTCACCTTCATGCTATACCAGATGTGTATGATTTTCTTTCTTCTGCTGAACACAAATTATTTTTTAGAAGAATATTTAAGCTCTGTAGGTCCATACAATGAAAGAGAATTGTGGCCAGAATTTTGAAGGTCCAAAAAGCATATAAAGGCAGCATAAAAGTAATCCATATGACTCTGGTGGTTAAATCTATATCTTCAGAAGTGATATGATAGGTGTGGGTGAGAAGTCCTCTTTTTTTTTTTTTTTTACTATAAATCCCCACTTTCACTTTCACATTCTTCTTCTTTTGTTTTTAGAGATACACATTCTTTGTGCATATCACCACCTACTGGGCAGGGGGGAGAATTGATAATAAAAAAGGACTTAAATATGTATCTGTTTCTCACCCACACCTATTGTATAGCCTACAGTATATTTATAATTAACATTTCCCTTGACTTGTAAACCATCTTGGATAAACAATGTTCCACTTCGGCATATGTTTTGGAACTAACACACATGAGATTTTGCAAATTTTGGCTAAAAGGAGGTATCTTAGAAGGCAGCATAATCATGCTTATGGGAGAGTGGGGTAAAATGAGCCGATTGTTACATGTTGTTTTACATGTTGTCTCCTATACAAGGAAGAATTAGACAGAGTAATGAATAGAATGAATAGAGCTACCTTTGTTTCAAGGTGTCTGCTTTCACTTAATATTATAAAAATTAGTCTGTGACAGAAACCTACAAACAACTGCCCTTTTAAAAAAATGTGAGCCATTGGGTCAACTTGCCCTAGGTTAGGGCTAAGTTGCTCCTGGTCAGTGGGTAAGATGAGCCATCTGTGGGTAAGTTGACCAATTGAACTTTCCAGTGTGAAACTGAATACAATTCCACAAATTATTTTTTTGTCTATAATTTGTAATCTATAATCTGTTTATTAATTAATTATAATCTCCTGTTTTCCATTTTTTCTTTTAACACTTAGCAATTTGGATCAATCAATCAAGGAACAATTTGGATCAATCACTTTTTACAGCCTTCAAATTTCTTTGCCAAAAAATCTCAATCCTTTAAGTCTTATTTAAGTCAGTTATTGAAACAAATTTGTTTTGATACAAATTTATAGCTGGAATAAAATATTTGGTGAAAAAAAAAAAATCCTCTTTTTATTTCAAACATTATTAGAACAAATTTGTTTCTGTAAAAAGTGGCTCAGCTTTCCCAAGACTGTTTGGTTCATTTTGCCCCATAGTAACGATTTCGGAAAAAAAGCACGTAGCTTAGTACTTCAGGGCTAATACTGTGATATGATATATTTACTGTACATACACCATTATGCATGGTCATTTTGTACCTAAATACATTTTCTTTGGCTTAATAATAAACCTCAATTGTAAAAAAAATAAAATAATAATAATTCCTTAGCCATCAAAAACACTCTTGTTTGCAAAAAAAAAAAAAAAAAAACTTACATTTTCCATGTACTTCTGTTCACAGGCAGATAGTTCTTTGTAAGCAGGATACAGTACTTCCTGCTTACAAGGTCACATGACAAAAAATATGTACATTTGCCTTGATACACAGTGTGGGTCAACTTACCCACAGGTTCATTTTACCCCACTCTCCCCTACCATCTTTTGGAGTAGCTTTCACATTGCGAGCATGCCTTTGATGCCTTAAAATGTCTAGGTAAGCTGCTCGCTAGGTTTTGGAACCAATCTTAAATAAATGTATGTTAAAATGGTTGCTGTGCACCTTATCCTATGGCTATATAAAGGGTTGTTACCAAAAGTCATGGGGTCAGGAACAAGATTTTACAGGTTGGCCTGGGACAATGTACAGTAGCTACAGTATGTGCAGAATATATACAGTATACACATATTATACACACAACATGACAAAACGCTTTCATATTTCACAGCGTTTGTGTTTTTCAAACGATACAAGACATGATGAATATTGTTAAACATTACAGGGGCAGAGACAGTATTGAGAGAAGACTGATCTATGAGAGTGCTGCACACAAATAAGGCTCTTCAGCCTGCTTGCCTGTGTAAATATTTGAGATCTGCCCAGCAGATACAGTATCAGGGCCTCTGGAGAGAGAGAGACAGTACTCCAGGTGAGAATAGGTTCATTCATATACTGCATGCCTGCTGCCTCTGATCTTTCACGGCTCATGTATTCACACTTATTCTCCATACATAGTCCATACAAGATATGAAAGAATCTGAGGTGCAATCAAGACAAACGAAATTGGAGACAGTGGTATTATACAAAATGCCTGTTAACCTGCTAAGACTATTGTAAGTTAATGGTCATTTCTAGAGAGTAAACTTGCAATACAGCACTTTTTATTAAAGGAATAGCTCACCCAAAAATGAAAATTCTGTCATTATTTACTCACCCTAATGTCTCTCTAACCCACTTTCTTTCCAATTTTTTAAATTTTTTATAACTCTTATCACATCAGGAACATCAAAACTCATTGGTTTTTCTGTCATGATGTTTGGTTACAAGAAGTGCAAGAACCAATGAGGTTTTACGTTATTGATGTGTCCCCATATTTGATTTGCTTATTGTTTATGGGAGTTGATCAATGATTTGATTTGAGAGTGAATAATGACCTATATTTCAGTCTGTTCATCACCCAGAGTGATCGCATGGCTTCAAAAGACTTGGAAAAATGTGTACGAGATGCAATTTCTTCTTTTACTGTGGTTGTATGGCAGAATGCTTTGCAATGCTTAGAGCAAAATAATGTGGTCTCTGTACTAAAATGCTTTTAGTATTAATGAAATAATTTAGGTTTAGGCCTATACTTAAAACAAGTGAATAGAACAATGCAAAATAAATTTTCAGTGGCAATGAAAAGTATGTGAACCCTTTCGAATTACCTGCATTTATGTATACATTTGTCTTAAAATCTGGTTTGATCTTCATCTAAGTTACAATAATGAACAAAAACAATCTGTTTTAATTAATAACACACAAATTATTGCATTTTTCTTGTACATATCGAATACATCATTCAAACATTCACAATGTTGGTTGGAAAAAATGTGAAACCCTAGGCTAATGACGTCAACAAAAGCTAATTAGAGTCAGGAGTTGGCAAACCTGGCATTCAATTAATGAAACTAGATTTGCTAGAATTGGCCGTTGAGCCAAGATGACTCAAAGGGCACACCACAGAATGCTCAATGAGTTAAAAAAGAACTTAGAGTGACAGCTAAAGACTTGAAGGAACCATTGGAACTGGTTAACATCTTATTGTAACGTTCATGAGTCTACTATACGGAAAACATTAAACAGGCATGGTGTCCATGGCAGGACACCACAAAGAAGTTTGCCTGAAATTTGCCAAAGACCACCTTGACACTCCACAATGCTACTGGGAAAATGTTTTGTGGACTGATGAAACTAAGGTTGAATTGTTTGGGAAGAACAGGCAGCACTATGTATGGTATAAAAAGGTTTATCAGGTATCATGTTTAAGGATTTCTAGATATTTGCACTTTTTTGTTGTTGTTGTTGTTTGGCCACTGATATTGCATAACATAATACCGTACTGTAAAATGGGTTACTTATCAGCTTCTTCCATGTTGATTTACTTTTGTTGTAGTGGTCCCATAGCTCAGCTGGTGGAGCGTGGAGCTATCAACGCCAAAGACATGGGTTCAATACCCAGGGAACACACATACTGATAAAATGTCTGCCCTGCATGCTGGTTGCTTTAGATAAAAACATCTTCCAAATACATACATTTAGTAAAGTATTCCTGACTAATACAGCTGCTCTTTAGTCCTCTACACTGTCTTAATCCTATATGCTATAATTTGCTAAATTATATAAAGTTGTTAAAGGGCACTCAAAATGAATATAATCAATTCTTGTGCCTCCCTATTTGCTGCCATAAAACAGTTTGTAATAAATGTTAGCCATTCAGAAGTAATTTTATTTGGGTTTTGCAAGTTGGTATTCTGAAAGAACATACTCCAGTACAGAGCTGTCCTCACAACTCTTTGGTTTCACTGGAGAAGTGTGAACCTGTGGGGGATGTGACCATAAGGCAAATAAAGGCCAAGCCACTTTTACAACCACAAAAGTACTGTACAACAATTGCTGATAAGAGAATGTTGAGACAGACGGTTTTTTTCATGTTCCAGCTGACACGCATGTGACCAACCCCAGAGAGTGTTCTTTAACAGGAAAACAGATTTTCCTCGTTCAGTATTTATGTTAAGACATTATGGATGGTTGACATGGGTTTGCTCTAACACTGGTGTAATAATAAGAGTTGAGTTCCCATTTCCTTCTTTTTATCTGTAACTGTCACTGTAAAGTTGAATATGTCGACATGGAAAGAGAAACTAAGGAGAGTTGTAACAGTGGAGCCGGTGATTTTTCTCTACATGACCAGCACTTTCATTGTGACACCTGCTTATCAACAGATGATAATCACAAAGGTAAGAAAGCTGGTCCTTCGGTGCTTTTGGCACCTCAGTATCACAACAGTTGGTTTTGAAAGTACACAAACAAAAAATACTGAAAAGAGAGAGCGAGTGAAAGGGAGAGGCATTAATCAAGTTTGTCCGAGGGAGTCAGCGCTTTGTTCTTTGCCCTAAAAAACAGGTCAGCAGGGTACAATTCTAGTACACAAAACGGAAATGCCCGAAGCAGAACCATGGAGCGCTTGGAGAATAGCATTCGAGCTGAAGATGTACTCAAAACCTAAAACTACAGCAGGCATTAATCATGCCGAACTGGCCATGACAGTCCTAGTGCAAAACAACAGAAGCTGCTATCACTCATGCAGTGGATTAAACAGTCGATGACAGTCATTAGTTTCTCTTGTATTGCTAAACTTAAATGTTGGCCATGGTTAAGATCATTCAATATCTTTGTGTGTGATTTCTGTGGTACTAGCGTCACCAAAATGATTGTTTTCAAACAGGTTTCCCTAACTCCTCCTCTGTCCTGCAACAGACTCAAGCCATTGGTTGAGTCATTGTTGCTATGTCGGGCTGGGGTGTGTTTCCCAAAAGCATCGTTAGCCAACTATGGTTGCAAGTTTCATCATACCAACATAGTTCAATGATGTGGTGTTTCCCGAAACTGTAATTCCAACGAACATTCGCTAACTGCATCACAAAGTTGTGTGGTTGGAACTTCAGCTCTCCACTTGTGGTTAGAAGCATAGCGCCTTGCTAGTTTGCTGTGTGGACATTATTTGACTTTGCTGAGGCTTCTATATCTTTTATTCAATATATATCTTTCATTCTATAAAGACTTTGATCTCGTTTACATGCATTTAAGAAAACTGCTTATTCTGGGGTTTTGCAGAAAAAAAGTAATGTAAACATTAATTAAAGGCTGTTAAGAGAAAGCATTTTAAGATACGGTTTCTTTCGGAGAACATGACTTACGTGTCCATGGTAATGCATAAGTGAAGTTCTAATATGTTTTTGAACAGTGCGCATGTATGTGCTCAAGTGCGTCAAGGGAACCCCAAGATGTAAAGGGAAACCCCACTATTGCATTGCTATCAGTCGCATGTACATTTACATTCACAGCTTTCGTGTCTTCAGCAGCTTTCATGCATTAAATAGCTTTCTGAAATAAGTGTTAATGAGCTATTATAATTTGATATCCTCAAAAGTTATTACTCAACCACATGTATAACGTCATTAATGACAACTATTTATTGTTGAACCAACGTGGTTCGAGCGATGGATGTGCGACATAGAGTTACTACTAATTTCTCCAACGATGCGTCATACTATGGTGGTTAAGCAGTGAGTTACATAGTTGTACAGAAAACACACCCCTGGTCGGGTTGCTCAAACATACAGCGTATTTTGAATGTGCGAAATCAACATACAAATGACTTATTTATAGTATGGTCTCTGCATATTAAGCTGGGATAGGAGAATGTTGGGATAGGAGCCACTATAAACCATAAGGTGACTCATAATTTCTTCTTTTAAAAAACTATTTTAATAACATTTCATTTTAAAACTATGTGTTGTTTTGTTAAATATAATATTTATTTTCACCATAAATGATACAGTAATTAATTTTTTTACTTTCTTGTTTAATGTAATTTTTCACCATAAGTGGTAAGGTAACTTACCATACAGTTAACTAATTATTTACATTATTTACATGTCATTTTTACATTATTTAGTGTCAATGGATGTACAGCCAGACACTGAGAGGGAGTGATTTCTGAACTGAGATACCTAAAGTATGTTTTTGTGCTGTTCCTTTTAAATAATAATACAAAAAGAGTTTTTGCATTGTAATAGTAATTATAATAATTTCAACTTATGTTAACAATAAATGAATAAAATGAATATGTGTCAAGATATTTCCCTGAATATAAATAATCTTGTGTATTTATGCATTAGCTTAGGGCAGACTTTTACTCACTAAAACATGCAGCTGTTTTTAGTTCCTGCTCTTGTCATATTGCATTTTATTCTGAGTGAGTGTCCTTCCGTTCCTCTCTCTCCTTTAAATTCTCGTACCCTTCCAATGAACTCTGTGGCTCGACTTGCAACAGATCTCCGAAAATTGTGGATGAATATATCATTTGAATGAGCACAACTCCACGCAGTGAAAACTGTTCAAAGATTAAAGAGGACCCAATCATTTATTGCAAAGTGCTCATTTATGCCACTCTTAATGGCCCCGATTCTTGCCATTTACTCCTTGATATCATCATATTTGTGAGGTTGCCTTTCGTGAGCATTCCCAAGGCTTGTTCTTTCAATAACTGAAGGCATCCCCCAGTGCAATAATTCAGTGCTCAGCTCTGCATCATTCTCATAATGCTTTAGAGTAGTGTTGGGTTTGAGTCCACTTTAATCGATTCCGAGTCAAGTCCGAGTCTTTAAACAGTCGAGTCCGAGTCCAAAAGGGGCTGATTCGGACTCAAGACCGAGTCTAAAACAGGCCGAGTCTGAGTTGAGTCCGAGTCCCAATGAATCTGTTCATGAATCTGAATTCAAATTATAACCGTAAACTCAGCATCAATATTTTAAGCTTATTTTAACTTTCATAATTAAGAAAACACAACTGTCGGTATAAATGTAACAAAAACACCTCTATATTTTATGATTAGTTTCCTGCTGAACAAACTGTGGTTTCAGAATAAAAGCATATGCTTTAGGTGTATGAAGACAAAACTGTCCTTCAACACAATTCTTATTGCGTTCTGTTGACATTTCAGTTATTTGTTGCTTTTTTCCCTCCACTCAAATATAGACTAAAGAAAGTGAAAGCTCAGTCAACAGCATATGTGGCATGATATTGATTATCACAAAAATACATTTCGACTCATCCCTCCTTTTCTTAAAAAAAGCAAAAATCTATGTTACAGTGAGGCACTTACAGTGGAATACAAAACTGTAGTTCGTCAATGCTTTTAAAATAGAAAAACAATAATTAGGTGCTGTTTATCTGTTTTTCAGAGTTGCAGTCTGCTTTAGCAATAAAAAAAAAAAAAAATTCTGACAATTTTAAAAGTTACAGTTAATTCATCAAGGACCAGTTAAAGTTGACAACACTGCGTGGACCACAAGAGACTACAGATGCCTACATGTGTGGATACATTACGCCTAAAAAGACTTAATAGCCCAATATTAATAATATTTTTCTGAATTTTTATTTTGATATGTTGTTTTAGTAAACTGTGAGAGACATGATGTGGGTGACTTGACTTAATGAAGTTCTTAAGCACGATGAAACCGCGATGCGAGCACCGTCTTGGATGCACAAATGCCGCGTGCGATTTTACCAGTTGTCAGGACCCGTGCCGTGAGAAACTGGCATGTAGTTTCTAGTACATTGGCTACATACCTGTCTTTATGTGTTTATGTGTTCTTTAATTGGTGTTATACAGCAATCTCCGTAGTAACATTCAAGCGTATTGGTTGACTGAGTGCCGCTCTGCAGGTGTGTTTGCTCAATATGGTGAAACAAACTTTGACTATGTCTATGACATCAGGGGGTGCTACAACTGCTTGCAGACAAAGTGTCCATTTATTCCAGTTTCGTTATTTTTATTTATTTATTTTGTTAGTTGCATCACAAATCAAATGCCATGGACTCGGCTGGACTCTGAAAAAATTCCAGAGTCCCAAAGGCTCGAGTCCAAGTCAAGTCCGAGTGAAAATGCATCCGGGTCTGTGACAAGTCCAAGTCCATTAAAAATGTACTTGTGACTCAGACTCGAGTCCGAACTGGAGTACCCCAACTCTATTTTAGAGCATCATTACTGACACTAAATAAAAATGAGAGAAGTATAAAAATCCTCAAAGCAACTTTTAGGAGAATGGATCCTTAAATCAGTTCTCAAAGCAACCCAAAAAAGGGTCTATTTTGATTGGGTTGCAGCCAGGAGAGCAGGGAAAAACAATGCACTTTTTCACACATCCAGTAGGTTCTTTTGTAGCTCACTGTGCATCAGTGTTTGAATTGAGTCAGAGCTCTTGGAGAGGTCCCCTTTCACCCATTTTTTTTGGCCTTATGGAAGGTCCCTTAACTCTAATGGGGGGTCCTGGAGCCCCCGTGCCCCCTCAATTCAAACACTGCTGTGCATATTGTGTTAAACCATTAGAATTACCATTAGCATAGGGTGCACTCTTGTCTATAATGATCTATCTATCTATCTATCTATCTATCTATCTATCTATCTATCTATCAAGCAAAGGGTCTATTACCAACACTTTTGTTCTTCATAGGTTTGTCGTGAATTACTCAAGAATGATACAATCTGCAGTGATCCAGGGCACCACAAAGGGGACGAGGAGGTCCAGGCGAAAGCATCCTACATTCTGATTCTCTTCAGCATCACCCTCAGTCTGGTCTCCATTCCTCCAGCTATACTGCTGGGCTCCTGGTCTGACCGTGCTGGCCGCCGGTCGGTCATGGCATTCCCTTCATTGCTGTCCCTGCTGAGTGGGGGCTTGTTACTGGCTATAGACCTGATGGAAAACATAAATATTTACTGGGTCCTGATGGCTGCCGCCCTCACAGGCCTGACCGGTGGCCATGTTTCCATATTCCTCAGCTCCTTCAGCTACCTGGCTGACTTAACAATGGGTTCCAGCTCCATTCGAACATTACGTATGGCAGTGGCTGAGTCAATGATCTTCGTTGGGGGGATGGTGGGCTTCCTACTAGGTGGATTCCTGGAGCAAGAGTTTGGGCTCAAGGCAGCATTCGGGGCCTACATTGGCTGCCATGTCCTGGTACTGACTTATATTTCGCTATGGCTGAGAGACCCTACATTGGTGAAAAATATATGTACTGCTCCCTCTAAAGAGGATACAGTTGAGCAAGATGCTCAAGAAGACCACTCTCGGATGTTTATCATGAAGTATGCCAAGCTGTCTTTTAAAGCAGTATTCAAGAGGAGGCCAGGACAGGAGAGACTGAAATTGCACTTTCTCATTCTCTGCACCTTCATAAATAACCTGGTGGCCGTTGGTCTGTACACACTCACACAAACACCCACCACACACACACACACACACACACACATACAGTATACACTCACCGACCACTTTATTAGGAACACCTGTACAGATATTTATTCATTCTATTATCTGATCAGCAAATCATGTGGCGGCAGTGCAATGCATAAAATCAGGCATATACAGGTCAGCAGCTTCTGTTACTGTTCACATCAACCATCAGAATGGGGAAAAAAATGTATCTCAGTGATTTCCACCCTTGTATGATTTTTGGTGATTTCTAGTTTGAGTATTTCTGTAACTGCTGATCTCTTGGGATTTTCACGCACAATAGTCTCTAGAGTTTACTCCGAATGGTGCCAAAAAAAAAAAAAAAAAAACATCCAGTGAGCAGCAGTTCTGCGGACGGAAATGCCTTGTTGATGAGAAAGGTCAACAGAGAATAGCGAGACTGGTTTGAGCTGACAGAAAGGCTACGGCAACTCAGATAACCACTCTAGACAATTATAGTGTGCAGAGTAGCATCTCAGAATGCACAAAACCTTGGACCATGAGGTGGATGGGCTACAAGGGTAGAAGACCAATTCGTGCACCACTTCAGTCAGCCATGAACTGAAAGTTGAGGCTGCAGTGGGCACAGGATCACCAAAACTGGACAGTTAAAGACTGGAAAAACATAGCCTGGTCTGATGAATCTCTATTTCTGCTGAGTTAAACAGATGGTAGGCCCACTGCAGCCTCAGCTTTCTGTACTTGGCTGATAGAAGTGGAACCCGACATGGTCTTCTGATGGTTGATATGAACATTAACTGAAGCTGCTGACCCGTATCTGCATGATTTTTTACATTGCACTGCTGCCACATGATTGGCTGATTAGATAATCACAGGAATAAGTAGGTGTACAGGTGTACCCAATAAAGTGGTCAGTGAGTGTATATTTAGTGCATTGCAAAAGTAGGGGTTGCATCCCACAAAACCTGTGTAGAACATGTCCATGTTACGTTTTACTTCAAAAGAAAAGAAAATGAGAAATTACATTTTGCATTAAGAAAATGAAGTCTATTTTAGAACCAGTTTTATTATAGTGATAACGAAGCACATTGTCCTCCCAAATGCTCATTACCGTAATACTTACGGGATGTGTCATTAGATAATCATTGATTTCAAACAGTAGTTGTGCCGTATTACTGTAAAAATGACAGTAATACAATGATTATTTTATTTAAAAGAGCATGAAGGCAGTACAAACAATATTACCATAATGTATATACATTTATATTTATTATTATTTATTTTGAATTGTCATGAAAATAATGTCACAATGCAAAAAATATGGTAACACTTCCTTCTTTTTCTTAAATGCAAAATATTTGACATATATATGATTTGTAGGTGAAATATGATATGGACATGTTCTTGAAAGGTTCTGTAAGTTTCACCCATACAGACTTTTGTAAGCATTAAAATATTACATTAAAATACATTCAATATTTTGTACAGTTACTGTAGCAGGTGATAAACATTGTTTTTTTAAAGCTTTAAATGAGTTGTTTTTAAGTTACCAATCTTTTTTCTGAATTTCAGAGAGGTCTGACTTTGATGAAATATCAGTATGGCTAATATGCACCCCTCAGCTGTGCCGGCTGTGTATGTTGATAATACTGCTACTAAGCCACAGCTGGGAGGTTTTAAAGCTCTCAATCTGAGTATTGTCCTATGAGAGAGTACGAGACAGAAAGTGAAAGAGGAAAAATAAATAACTGTATCAAGTTTAATACATTCTTAATGCTGAAATGTGAATTTTTATGTTAAAATACTTTCTTCTATCCCAGCTTAATATGCAGAGACAACTAAGTAAGCCATTCATATAGATTTCCCCAAAAACTGTATACACTGTGTCATCTCTGGCAGTATAAAAAACGAAGTAGATAATTTATGCACTGCTAACGGCACACAACGGAATTGCAAAAGTCATGATTGTTTTCAAACACCTTTCCTGGACACTCCCCTTACCTGCCATTGGTTGAACAAACAGATAGTCCCACCCTAAACTTACAGAGACACAGTGTTTACAGTTTTCGGCTAGATCAAACTACAAATAGCTTTCTTATTTACTGTCAAACCAAATTAAGTTGGGATAGGAGAACATATTTTTAACAATAAAATCACACACTTTATCTTTAAAATGAGTTATTACTGGTCTTAAATATTGCCTCTTTCATTTAGCCTAATTTAACTGTCATTATTTATATAGGTGCATAATTAATGTCCCATCATCTAATATTACACACAAATTTCACTATATATTGCTTTAAAAATATTGCGCTTTGAAAGTTGTGCCAAAAAAAGAAGTGCAGAGAGAGATAGAGAGAGTGAGAGAGAGAGAGAGAGAGAGAGAGAGAGAGAGAGGACATTAATAATGTGTGCTTTTATGTGGATATGTCTCCCCAGGGGATCAGTCCATCCTGCTGCTGTATTTGAAGTATGAGCCCAGAGAGTTTACAACTGCCCTGTTTGGGGTATTTAACTCTGCAAGGATGCTGTTTTTTGTAAGTGGTTGTTTAATGCAGTAATGCTTTCTCTGATGACTCATGTCTTTCCGCGTACTAAGAATTGAGATCAGTGGATGTCCTTGAAATACCACTAGATCTTTCAATTTCAGCCTCTCTGCCTGCAAACAGTAGTGACCCAGCAGTACGGCCATCGACTGGACACAGCTGTGTAATTTTGTCATCTTTTCATATGATTCTCTTCTCTGCTAGCATATACAGCTGAGCACAGGTCAAACACAATGTGTGTTGGAAGATTCATAACTATAAGGCCACGTTCACACAGTAGCAGAATACAGTTGTCCAGTAGCAGATCCTGGCATAGGTGATATAGGCAGGCGCTTAGGGCAGCAACGCTTTCTGGGGTGGCACGACAGAGTACCTGATCGATTGCCCCTGCCCTGAGCTCGCAAGATCGCGATGGGAGAGAAGTGCCCCAAATCATGCCACCCCGCCCCTGTACAGAGCTTGCAAGATCGCGATGGTGAAAGGTGCCCCAAGTTGTTCTTGACAGGCTACTCAGCCTAAAAGGCTCTAAATGGTTAGGATTATAGATGTCCATAATGCATTCTTACATTCTGAACAAACATAAGATAACCATAATCAACAGTATAGGTACACCATGACACAGGATTGACTCTTGAGAAAATAAGTATCAACCATGTGATTACTGGGCAGATTTGACAATGAAAACTAGGAGGGGAGGGTTACATTTGAAATTAGGAATTATGTATAATAGCACAAGCAGCAATCTGTAAGTATTCTGCCATTTTCTTTATTTATTGACTCTATAATTTAATTGTGCAATTGAAGTTCTGTATATATAATGTACATGTTAATATAATTTGACCAATATATATATATATATATATATATATATATATATATATATATATATATATATATATATATATATAGTTACTTCATTTCTATATTCATTGTCTAGTTATACCCAAAAATGGAAATTCTCTCATCATTTACCCTCATGCCATTCCAGAAACATGGCTTTCTTTCTTTTGCAGAATGCAAATGAAGATTTTTAGAAGAATATTTTAGATCTGTTGGTCCATACAATGCAAGTGAATGTTGGCCAGAACCTTGAAGCTCCAAAAAGCACATAAAGGCAGCATAAAAGTAATCCATATGACTCCAGTGGTTAAATCTTTAAGGGTTTAGAAGTGATATGATAGGTGTGGGTGAGAAATAGATTGATAATCCCTTTTTACTCTAAATCTCCACTTAACTTTCAGATCTGAAAGTGAAACTAAACAGACATCACGTGTGACTTTAAGATGTGAAAGTGGAGATATAGAGTAAAAATATGACTTAAATATTTAATTCTCACCAACACCTATTATATCACTTATGGACTACTTTTATGCTGCCTTTATGTGATTTTTGTAGCTTCAGAGTTCTAACCAAGAAGTTACGTTGGGAAGTTAAGGGGGGCTTCACATCGGATCTCGCCTATGGCACCATGTAAGCCAGCCGGTTGTCAGTCCTGTATTTGAGTGCTTCATACATTTGAGTTCACACACAGTTTGGTTATTTATGAGAGTGACAACTGCATTCTATAACCAAACTGACAGCCATGAATTTGAAGGACTCGCAACCACATTTTCAGCAAACCCCTGCAGTGTGAACAGAACCGCAATGGAAAACAAATTGTCTGTCATATCATTAAATGGGAGAGCCACTCTTACTGCACACACACATCTTGTGATTAGATTTCAGTTATTCATGGAGATGGAGACATGAGCTCTGTGTCATCCAAAGATCCAGATTCTGTCTTCCACTGGTGCCCAACAGTTTCATGGTCTGGACGTGAGCCGCGCTACACAAATGCTGCACTCTACACTCCCTGTTGGTTCATTAAGATTTGACGCATGAACTTGCACCTCGATTAGATTTGTTTATTTAATAACAAGGCATCAGTTGTGATAAGATTTGTTGGTGTTATGGATGCAACCATCTTTGATATTTACTTTAGTCACTGTCACTATGGTTACAGTATTCGAGCTACTACTCTAAGCTGTTGTATGAACAATTTCAAGGTTCACACCTGTTAGTAAATGCGGTTGTCAATCCCAAACACTCACTGTGTGAACGTGGCCAATATGTATATTTTTTCAATATAATTTATGGGCTATTGGCCTAAATCTGATAGCATAATTGATATTGCCACAGATTCAAAGTGCTTAACTATAGTTATTTTGGCATATTAGGCTGGGATTGAGGAAATAATTTTAAAGGAATTTTCAGTGTTCAGTACATGTTAAGCACAACCGACAGCATTTGTGGCATAAAAGCCTATTTATTACCACAAAAAGTAATTTCGACTTGTCCCTCCTTTTCTTTAAAAAAGCAAAAATCTGGGTTCCAGTGAGGCACTTACAATAGAAGTGAAAGGGGCCAATCCATAAACATTAAAATACTCACTGCTTTAAAAGTATAGCTACAACATGTAAACAATATGTGTGTTAGCATGATTTTAGTGTTTAATAAAATCGCTTACTAACCTTTTCTGAGTAAAGTTATAGCCAATTTTACAACTTCATCTCCATGGCGATGTAACGCTGTAAACTATAAAACTACCACAAAAACTATGATTTAAATGACCTTACAGCTCAAATAATACACAGGTTTTAACAGAAGAAGTAAAAGTAAGTCCTTTTATAAAATTATAAGCTTCAGATTTCTGCCTTTCTACCCTCCAAAAATTGGCCAAATTGATTTCCATTATAAGTGCCTTACTGTAACTTCTATTTTTGCTTTTTTAAAGGGATAGTTCACCCAAAAATGAAAATTCTCTCATCATTTACTCACCCTCATGCCATCCCAGATGTGTATGCCTTTCTATCTTCTGCTGAACGCAAACAAAGATCTAATCTGTAGGCCCTTTCAATGCATGTGAAAGGAAGCTAGACCTTTGAAGCTCCAAAAATTATATAAAGGCAGCATAAAAGTATTTCATTTACAGACAGTAGATATATATAGTAAAAAATGACTTAAATATTTATCAGTTTCTCACCCACACCTATCATATTGCTTCTGAAGACATGGATTTAACCCCTGGAGTCTTATGGATTATGTTTATGCTGCCTTTATGTGATTTTTGGAGCTTCAAAGTTCTGGTCACCATGGTACTACAGAACTGAAATATTCTGCTTAAAATCTTTGTTTGTGTTCAGCAGAAGACAGAAAGTCATACACATCTGGGATGGCATGAGGGTGAGTAAATGATGAGAGAATTTTCATTTTGGGTGAACTGTCCCTTTAAAGAAAAGGAGGGATGAGTCAGAAAGATTTGTTGTGGTTATCAACATTTTGCCACAAATGCCTTTGATTGAGCTTAACTTGTATTGAACCCAATATTCCTGTAACATCGTAAAAAAAAAAAAAAAAAAAAACTCCAGGTTTAAATTTTAAAACCTTTTGAATTCAAGAATATCAGCATCAAGCCATTCAGCTCCATTCTGCGACATGTCAAGTTCCATGACATAAGGGCTACAGTAATAGGCTACGCCACCAAGATGTATACAAGTACACATTTGCATAAAAACAAAAATGTAGGTTAATATGGACTGTGTCAGCAATGTTCCAGTCTTTATGATTGTAAATATGAGTCAGATGAGTAAATTATCATCGCATGATCTAGATTATGTCACTCAGGTAGTGCTGTTAAAAACATTCAAGCACCTCTTGGAGACAAACAAAATTACTTTATCTTCTGTTTTGTTGGGGAAAAAAACGTTTTCGATGTGTGTATTTTATTATTTATTTTTTCAATGTTAATACTTTCGCCTATCTCAGCTTAATATGCAGAGACAACTTCTGAAAACCATTTCTTGGTTGATTGCCCCAAAACGTGTAAACAGTGTGGCTCTGTGATGCTATTTTTGTTTGAGCATCCCGACCTGCCTGACATAGCAACATTTGCAGAACCTATAGTTTGAAACCAGCAAAAACCAGCCTGTCGTGGTCTGCTGCTCTTAGCTGGTTTAAATTGTTTTAGCTGATCTCCCAGCCCGGTCAAACTAGTCTCCAGCTTGTCTCCCAGCCTGGAGGAGTCTGGCTGAGAAGTGCCTTTAAAACTAACAAAACAATCCAGCCTAACTAGCTTGGGAAACCTGGGAGCCCTTACAAAAATCGAGCGTTCACTGCAAATTTGCCGCAAACTTGCGGCAATTTCGCCACTGATCATTTTCACATGCAAATGAGCTTTGCGGCAAACTTGAGGCAAATTTTCCATTGTTGCCAAAGGTTTGCTGCAGGTTCACCACTAACGGTGAAGAGCTACAAACTTCTGACAAACATTTGCAGTGAATCACAAGTTCATTTGCATGTGAAAATAATGAGTGCTGAATTTGCTGCAAATTTGTGGCAAGTTGCGGCTAAATTGCCAGGATTCTAGACCACCTTGGTGATTTAGGTTGGTTTTTCAGCAGGCTGTTCAGGAAACCTGTTGTGACACAAATGGCACAAGAATTACATACTTCACCTTTCCAACAATGGAAATTATGGGTTGTATTATTGATTATCCTTCTGAAAAAGTGTTGTACAATTCCTTGACCATGGCACTAGCAGAATAGGTTTGCAGTTTGCAGCTGTCTGTATAGCAACAGGGAAAGGCAGCTTTGTTTTTACTGTCTGTCATGGGGAACACTGCCTCTCACCGTTTCAAACAGATCGATTCCAAGTCTTAGAGTGACACTTAAACAAAGACTGCCAATTAAGGAGCACCCTTCCTGATTGAAGAGCTGATGGCTCTCCATTTATACCATGATGCACCACTGGGGTTCCAATCGCTCTGCTGCCTTTTGTGTGGAAGCTGAAGTCATAGATTCTGATAGAACCTATTATGCAGTCTGTCAGCAGGGGATGTATGCTCGAGGGCTGTCACCCAATTACACAGGGCTTTAAAAAAGTTTTAATTAACTGCAATTGAAAGAGTCAATTAGATAAAAAGTAGATAAAACTTTTTTTTTAAATAAAAAGAGAAAGCAGAAGGCAACAGATTAGGGATGGGTCATGATGGTCGACTAGCCGTGAGGTTGACTAGTTTATGTAATTTTTTTCTTATATATGGCCTATATAATTTTTTGTTTTGATATTTTAGCTGCACTTTATTTAGCGTGCTAACAGTGTACTATCTTTTACTTGATAGACAGTATATAAGTAAAACCATTTTAGTAAATGTTGCATCTTTAAAATCAACCCTTTAAAGCACAGCTATAGATATACAGATGGATGTCTTTGGCCATTGTGTCATGCCTTGTGCTGTTTTTTTAAAGGGCCATCCAACCAAAGCGCACTCCTGCATTTAAAAAGAAAGCTAGATGGATTGCATTGGGAAGGAACAAAATGCAGGTGTCTCGAAACGGGTTTTTAAAATTTTATTTTGAACTGTTTTTAATTTGACACAGTGTCTTAAAAATGTATCTTTCATGTGCAAAACACTGAAAAAAAACAGTGAGACATATTGCAAAGGCCGAAAAAACAGCGCAGATGAAAGCAAGAATGAGTCCTGTGTAAAGGGCCCCTTAGTGTCCTGCTACAAGTGTTAAAGGAATATTCCAGGTTCAATATAAGTTAAGCAAGCTCAGTTAACAACATTTCTGGCATAATGTTGATTACCACAAAAAATAATTTCGGCTTGTCCCTCCTTCGAGGTTACAGTGAGGCACTTACAATGGAAGTGAATGGGTCAATTTGTAGACAGTTTAAAAGAAAAATTAGAAATGTATAATTTTATAAAAGTGCATTAATTCTGTTAAAACTTGTGTACTATTTGAGCTGTAAAGTTTTACAAATCATTGTTTTTACAGTCATTTTAGGGTTTACGCCATTACTTCATCATGGCAACGAAGTTGTAAAATTGGAAATAACTTTACACAGATAAGGTTAATAAGCAGTTTTATAACACTTAAATCATGTTAACATGAATAATGTTTATGTCTTGTGGCTATACAATTGAAACAGTGAGTATTTTAACATTTTCAGATGGGCCCCATTCACTTCCACTTTAAGTGCCTCACTGTAAACCAGATTTTAGATTTTTTTGAAGTAAAGGAGGGACAAGTTGAAATAAATGTTTGTGGTAATTTTTGTTCTCTGTCTAGCTGTTTTTGAATGCATGAACAGGTCTAATGTACATAAACGCTCCCATAAAAAGAGCCTCACAAGGGTCAGGTGGCCTAATTATATAGGGCTTCTTTAGAACGATTAAACAACTAGTCATTTAAGAAGCCCACTGACTAGTGGATTATAAAAAAAATAGTTTGGCAGATCTTTACAACAGATCTTGTACTTTTAAAGATCTTGGCAGGTCTAGAGGCTGCAGTGAGCTAAGCACATGGTTCCACACTTGCAGTTTTTATAAATGGCTGAAGGGCTGGAACTGACTCGTAATTAGGCTGGCGTGGAGTTGGTGAGGAATTATTAAACACTCCAGGCTCTAATGAGTTGATGAAAGTAAAAACACGGAGCGCTGACCTTTTCCATGGAATGTTTATGCATTCCCATTATGTTTCTGCTGCAAATCTGAAGCGGTGGCAAAGTCTGTTGACACAGGGCCCGCACCGGTCAGGGGGGTAATTAAATTAGAACTGTTCGCATGAGCGGCCAGGGCAAATGAGTCACCGTGTGTCGCAAGCATACTCTCACACGTGTTGACACAAATATGCAGATGCAGGTGAGTTCACTTTCAAGTGCTCTCAGATGTTGTGAGTGAGACTAAGAGTCTAACTATTTTCTACACTGTCTCATCAGGCACTAAAGCTAAAGGTTCATCAATTCACTCATTGGGTTTCCAGTATATCATGTCTAATAGAATCTAAATATTTCTATGTTTTTCTTTTTTATCAAAGCTGAGATATGGTATAGTGCTTATATATTCTTGTGCTATGCCTATGAATTTCAGAAGATATGCAGCCATTTATTTTTTAGCAATTATTAATAAAACAAATCTTTATCTGAAATGCATGGAAACAAATTAACAATTTGTTCAAAGCTGACTAGACAATAATGGTCCGTTTAAACTTTAAGTAAATTTTGCACACTTTGCTCTTTTTTAAGGCATTTAAATACAATAGGGACATTCAGCTGCTATATACTGAGCTTGCCCTGAACCAGATAACTCCAATGGTCCAAAAAAGCTGCATTTCTATTGGTGATTTTTTTAGTGGAGCATCACAATTACTATTGCTCATATTTAGGCACCATATGCACTTCAGACATTAATGATTGATACCCCCAGTTGTGTGGCCTGTTGAAGAGAGGTGTGCTATTACTTTTCTAAGCAAACAGACTTACAGATGATGAAATGGGCCACAGTGGCTACAATGAAATTTCACAGATCTACTGTAGGGACCAGAATGTCATAAAGACTTGGGGTGGGCTTTTGATTTGGGCCATTAAACAACCGCCTAGAAACTATCTAGAAAACCCCATCAACTGTATAGCTACAGTAATTGCAAAAACACTCAGAACACCATAGCAATCGAGTAGCAATGCCTTGATAACCACCCAAAATACCCTTGTTTATGGAGCAAGTATTGCACAGGCACCACTCGCATTTTCTTCAGAAAATATAAAATCTAGTTTAATTTTGCCACAGTGGAAAACATGGTACACTATCCCAAATCTGTTTATGTCTAACCTGTTCTTGTGCTCTCTGGTAGGGTTTTGGTCTGCTGGGTCTATTTCCTGTGCTGATGAGATGTGTGAAGGAGATGACTCTAGCAAAACTCAGTGCTGTGTTTAGAGGCGCCTCTTACGTCCTACTCGCCTTCTCAAACAACACATGGATGGTCTTCCTCGGTAAGTGCCCATCACTCATATGATGATACAACACTTTACTCCAATTCGAATTGCAAAAATAATGGAAACTAATGGAAATTGAAAATGGTACAGACTAATCACACTGTAAATTTGGCGACAATAGGTCGAAAGTTCTGATGCGGAATTCTTACTGAAATTCTTGAAGAGTTATTGAAAGTATTGGGTGTGTGAACTCCAGTTTCTTGGTGAAATGTTCACAGGGTGGCACCAAAAGCAAGTTGTATTTTCACATCATTTTTATTTGTATAGCGCTTTTTACAATACACATGGTTTCAAGGCAGCTTTACAGAAGGCCTTAAGGTCTTTAAGCCCCCAGTGAGCAAGACAAAGGGTATGGTGGCAAGGAAAAATATCCTTGTTTATTTGACAGGGACAATGGACAGTCAGTGACGGCCCCAGAATTAGCTACAGAGTTCAATTTCATTTAAAATTTTAAAATAAAGATGGTTAGGGGTTAGGGCTAGTTAGTTAGGAAATTACTGTAAATCTGGCTTTACAATAAATGTACATATGCCAATATTATTTATCTATACAGTATCTGTAATACAAGTCATGTATTCATTGAAAAGATTAAGTGTAGTGATAGACAGATATATCGCCTAGGCCAATTAATTGGCTGATATTTGGCCATTTTGCAATCATCGGAATCAGCCGATAACTGTGTTCGCTTGACCAATTAACAGAAGTGTTAACTTTCCCTTGTGTCAGTTCCAAATTCTACCAATAGATTTGTCAATGGATAGTCAACACTTTCTGTTTTCAAGTTTTTTTCTTTTCAAATGTTCAAGTTTATGCAAATTTGAGAAAATATTGCATAATATAAGTGTATGTTTCACTTTATAAATTTTGTGTACATCTGATTTGCTGTTACTAAATGTTTATCTGCATTTATATCGGCCATCGGGCATTGAAAAACCCATGTCGGCCGACCAATATTAAGTTATCAAATTTTTTCAGAAGAGATTGACAGTTGTAGTTGTAAATGACAGTTTTTAGTAGTAAATAATGTAATACAGTCAATAGGAATGCATATTGTATTATCTCTACCGCTTAACCCAAACCTCAACCCTAAATCTTACCGTCAGTGGAGTAAATATGTCATTTTAGAGTGAATTGCAACCTCCAAATTGCACTCACAAATGTTTATGTGAATGTGATTACTTCCTGGTTTCAAAAGGTTCAAAACATTGTGTCTCGAATGTAGCTCGCCCAACATGCTATCAAAGAGAAAGGTGAACACGTTTGAAGGGATGCAAAAATGTCTTATGGGGATAGCGCTTGTCTGTAATTCGGCAGAATAGGGTCGGTTTTAGGGAATATGAACATTCGGTAGCAACATGTCGTTTTCCATTGTGATCATGTTGTAATGTAAATGTAAATTGAAACTGGAAGTTGAGGAGGGACATGGCTTTTTTTTTTTTTTTTTTTTTTTTGCCAGTAGACTATAGTTATGATTTGTTATGAAGGGAAGGACTGTAAACATTACAGGTATGTGTGTATATCTGCTAAAATTTATTTTTGTCAGATTTAGGGTTATACTAGCATATAGATGGCCTCAAAGCTAATAGACATAAACAGCAAATAGAAATGGACTAAAAGCCACAAAACTACATTGACATTTATGAATTTCCATGCAAGAGTATTGTGCATAAAGAATGATCAAGTAAACCATTATGTCAAGTTAAAGTTGTTAGTGAAATGTTGTCATTACTGTATCATTACGGGAGGCTTTTAGAAAAGAGAGAACTTTTAGTTGGGTAGAAACATCACAACTGACCCTATCCCCAATTAGCCAGGGGAGAAATCAGAGCACATTTCTATTCCCTGAAACAATGTAAATTTGCAAAAAGTTTTTTTCTGACTGAGGGCTGACTGCCTTGAGTTGAGCTGACTGTCTAACAAAACAATCAAATGGGTAAATGCTCTCTAAAAACTCTACCTGACCAGACTTTTAATAGTTCACATCCTCACTGCTGCCTAAGCTCCCTGCCCAGTTCCAGGGGGGCTACACCTCTAAAGGGCAGTTCTAAGAGTGGTAAGTAATGATAACATTGTTTTGGTCACAATAGTTGGCCACTTTCTGGGAGAGACAGACAGATCAGCATGAATACCCTTAATTAAATAAATGGTTGTGGAAACTGTTATTCTAATTGATGTGCTGAACTAAAGCCTTTTAAAGAAGATGAGTGGCAGCTCGAATGCATAATCAGCACCAGGGAGGGTGGAATTTGCATGCTGGTCTTTTCTGTTGGCAGCGATAATGAGGGGCACATTGACGGCACACAGGAGTCATAACCTCCATTCTGATAGTACAGCACATGTGTGAAGTGTGTTGAACCAGCATGTGCGCGTGCGCACACACACACAGATACACCACCACACACGTGCTAACGCACTTATCAACGGAAATGCAGAATATCTTTGTTCTTTTGAGGATGTACTTTTCTCTGAACACACATGAACAGGCTGCTGAGATCAGTGAGTTTACATTCTGAGCCTTAATGAAAAGCTCACATAATAAAAATGACCTTTCAGAATTTCATACATAAAGTATAAATAACTAGATTATGTATTATTGAATATTCCACTTAGGATTCACTTACACTTTAGAGGTGCTTAGCATTCCTGAATGCACCACAGAATTTAGTTAATTGTGGCTTTACTTAAATGCAAAGAGTAACATTGCAAGTAATATTGCATATATATCTGAATATTGGCATGTCTGTGATTCTGCCTAAATGATTGCAGGGGTGATGTTGATTTATACAACAGTTTTATAAACAAGAAGTTAATGAAGCATCTTGGCAACACCAGGTATGACATTTTAGACACAATTTGACCAGTTAGATCATTTAAGTTCCAAACAAGTCAAAGCAGGATTAACCATTGCATGTCACGGAGCAACAAACACACAGACTGACTGTCTGGAACACTGCAAATGCCGACAAGCAGAGTGATACAAACAGTAAATCATTCCAGTGCTGTTATACTAAATACCAGCACTCTTTGAGCACTGCTTGTCCAATCAGATTGGAGCTAACTTATATAAAATACAATATTTATTACTATGAATACAGTTTTCTAAAGTGGTATTTAAGATTGGTTTTGGTCTGTCCTGTGCTCTTACAGTGGCTGTAGTTGGCGCTCCATCTGGTATCAGCCAAGCAGTGATTCGTTCTTTGTCTTCTGCCATTGTGGGACCAGATGAACAAGGTACAATGTTACAAATACACACTAACAAAGAAATCCCCAAAAGTACAGTGGTAATACCATGTTTTTGGACATGAACCATGGATGTACCATTATTTGAAGTACCTCGGAGTACCATGTAAATACCATGGTATATGAATATGGTAATCATTTTGTACCATGATGTACATTTAAGTACAGTGGCTCATTTCAGGGCAAAGAACACTGATTAACTGCGGTAAAATTACTCAAGTGTCTTTTTACTTTTATAAAACTGTGGCAACAGCACTATGAAAAAGGACAGCAATGCTCATTAACAGTGTTGGGTAAATAATGCAAACACGTAATCCACTACAAATTAACATTCTCTATAACTGTAATCAGATTACTGACTTTAATGATAACTCCACCAGAAAAGTAATTACATTTAAGTTACTTTCTAAGAGTACGTTTACACGACAACGATGTACTAAAAATGGAAAAGTTTTTCCTTTGCGTTTTTGAAAAGTTTCACGTATAGACGACAACATTGTCAAAACGATCCCCGTTCACACGGATCCACAAAAACGACTAAAAACGATGTATAATGCATGCCAGGCCAGTAGTTTGTGATGTCACTTTGTAAAGAAGCACTACGCGCCTGCGCACATAAGCATTCTTCCACAGAGCGGTGAATACAAACAATGAAGATGGCGATCACTGGTCGTGGTAGTGATGCAGTAAATCTACACTTTGCCGGAGAAGCGTCAATAAACTCAAAATCTTGAGCAGCACAAATACAGTCCTGTAGTCCGCTAATGTAGTTTTGAATGTCTCGCGCATTTTTTTGAAGTACTCGCGCGCATGCCTACAGACTGAACACATAATACGCATGCGCATGACATCATCGTTTTCACAAATTCGCATTTTTGTATGTTTACACGGAGATGATAACAGCATCGTTTTCAAAAACTTGCACTTTGAAACCCATTTTCAAAAGTTTACATTTTCAGGCCCCAAAATGCCGTTGTCCATAAATGTAGATGTCAAAAGCTTGGCATTGGACTTGGTGAGACCAAGATCTCTAATCAAGACGTTGAGGTCTTTTTGGTTGGGGTAGTATGGGTTTCTCTCCTCAGCTCCACCTCTGAAATACCTCAAAGTCCATATCCTTGATGCTCATCTTGATAAATTCAAGGAGAACATGGAAGCGTACTCGGAGGAACAAGGCTAGCACTTCCATCAGGATATACTGGACTTTGAACGCAGTATAACAATATAATGAGAACATGATGGGAGACTTCATTTGGGGGCTGATTCGTAAAAATGATTTACAGTATAATGGTAAATCTCGAAAAACTACTCACTTCTAAAACTTTTGTAGTCATTTTTGTATTACTTTAGTATAAATACATGTTAATTATAAATAACTTGTTATAAATAACTTGTTTAAATGACTGGCGTCCTGTTGCTCTGACCCCCATCATCAGCAAATGCTTTGAGAGACTAATCAGAGATTACATCTGCTCTGTATTACCACTCAATCTTGACCCGCTGCAGTTTGCTTACTGTAACAACCGCTCCACTGATGATGCCATTGCATCTACAATACACACTGCTCTCTCCCACCTGGAAAAAAAGAACACTTATGTGAGAATGCTGTTTGTAGACTACAGCTCAGCATTCAACACCATAGTGCCCTCCAAGCTAGATGAGAAACTCCGGGCTCTGGGCTTAAACAGCTCGCTGTGCAGCTGGATCCTGGACTTCCTATCAAGCAGACGCCAGGTGGTTAGAATAGGCAGCAACATCTCCTCATCACTGACCCTCAACACTGGAGCCCCGCAGGGCTGTGTTCTCAGCCCACTACTGTATTCCCTGTACACACATGACTGTGTGGCAACACATAACTCCAATGCCATCATTAAGTTTGCTGATGACACGACGGTGGTAGGTCTGATCACTGACAATGATGAAACAGCCTACAGAGAGGAGGTGCACACTCTGACACACTGGTGTCAGGAGCACAACCTCTCCCTCAGTGTCAGTAAGACAAAGGAGCTTGTGGTGGACTTCAGGAGAAAAGACAGAGAACACAGTCCAATCACCATCAATGGAGCACCAGTGGAGAGAGTCAGCAGCTTCAAGTTCCTGGGTGTCCACATCACTGAGGAACTCACATGGTCCGTCCACACTGAAGTCGTTGTGAAGAAGGCTCATCAGCGCCTTTTCTTCCTGAGACGGCTGAGGAAGTTTGGAATGAACCGCCACATCCTCACACGGTTCTACACCTGCACTGTGAAGAGCATCCTGACTGGCTGTATCTCCGCCTGGTACGGCAATAGCACTGCCCACAACCGCAAAGCACTGCAATGGGTGGTGCGAACTGCCAAACACATCATCGGAGGTGAGCTTCCCTCCCTCCAGGAAATATATACAAGGCGGTGTGTGAAAAAAGCTCGGAGGATCATCAGAGACTCCAGCCACCCGAGCCATGGGCTGTTCTCACTGCTACCATCAGGTAGGCGGTATCGCAGCATCAGGACCCGCACCAGCCGACTCCATGATAGCTTCTTCCCCCAAGCAATCAGACTTCTGAACTCTTGATCTCCCACGATCAAAATACATCAGCCCTGCACTTTATTACTCTTTTATTTCACACCGGACTGTCATAAATTATATTACTGTCATTATATTATGTCTCTCTTAACAACTGACTATCAACCGACAGCCTGAATGTCAATACAGTACAATACTGTACATTCTATATATATACTTTTTTTCATATATATTTTAATTTTTATTGAATAATGTGTATCTATATAGTATCTATATAGTAAAAAAAACAAAAAAAAAAAAAACAAAAACAGCATATTGTATACTGTGCAATGTATGTTATTATTGTATATTGTTGAGTGTAATTGTGTATAACAGATGTTTAAATTGTGTTGTGTTAATTTGATGTTTTAAGTTGTGTACTTATGTATAACAGATGTTTAAATTGTGTTGTGTTAATTTGATGTTTTAAGTCGAGTTTAATTATGTATGACAGATGTTTAAATTGCGTTGTGTTAATTTGATGTTATTGTAAATTGGTATATGTCTCATCACTGTCACGACTGCTATGTTGATCGGAACTGCACCCAAGAATTTCACACACCATTGCACTTGTGTATATGGCTGTGTGACAATAAAGTGATTTGATTTGATTTTGATTTGTTAATTTAGATTCATATGTTTTTTTTTTTCTGACATTATGTGAACGAAAAGACACAAATTCACCCGTTTTCTCATTGGAAATAGGTACATTTCAAAATATCACTGTCCTGGTCACAAAAGTAAAGTTTGTGGGGAATAATATGCATAAGCAATTAGGAAATAACACCTACTACCCAGGAACCAAAAAAAAAAAAAAAAAAAAATTGTTACACAGTGTTATTGATAATTATCAGAATAATTCTTTCCCTAGTGATATTGGTCATCAGTCTTTTGTAGGGTCTTTATACCAATATAGAATGTGTCAAAAGTTTGGATGAAAGCATCTGCTAAATGACTACATTTAAATGTAAATTGTCAATTTACAATAGCTTTGAAAATGCCATAATTTAGAGTCTAGAACTTATTTGTATAAGTAAGTGTAGAGCTGAGGAGGGTGGGGCCGGGCTGAAATGACGCACGCCTGGTCCCCAATCAGCCTGATGGGGCGCGCGAGGGATAAAGGTGGCCGGGGACAACAGTTCGAGAGAGAGAGAATCACAGGCAGCTGTACTGTGTGTTTATGGTTGTGTGTTTGTTTGAGTTGTTTATTGAATTATTGTTTATGGTTGTGTGTTTGTTTGAGTTGTTTATTGAATTATTATTTAAGTTGTCAAGCCGGTTCTTGCCTCCTCCTTTCCACTGAACCCCCCTTACACTGGGACAGGCGCCACCTGTCCTCATCTTATTGCTCTCCCTATTTCATCCCTTGTGTTTTCCCTATACGTTTGCTGGTTTATTGTTGCTGTACCACTCACGTTTGTCTCTTGTCTAGTGTGGAGTTGGTTGCGCAGTTCTCGAGGTGGTGCCCTGTTGGTTGCTCTCAAGGAGGATTCCTTGAATGATTTGCCTGTGTGTCGGGGAACTTGTGTGCCTGGGCTTTGCTTCAGATCACACCAACCTGCTGCGGATCTTTCCAGACTTCCACAACACAACACAACACGAACTGACGAACACACTCTCCTCGCCCTTTGTGGCTTCAATATTTGAGCTTGACCGAGCTGGAGCTGGAGCGCTTTTTCTGATCGATTAATAAGATTTATTTCCTCTGCTCTTGGGTCTTTTGTCCCTGCGCACCTGACAGAATAAACCAGCCAGTTATGGACCCAGCGGAGGATACCGCTATTCGTTCCACCCTGTCTCAGCAAGGGGCTCTGCTTCCGCATCTAACCGTGCCATGGAGATGATGGCGTTGCAGCTCGCTGAGTTTACGGCGCTGGTCCAGCAACTCCGCCTCTCTCCTGATCCTAGTCCGGCGCAGAATTTACCTCCTCCCCTTCGACTGTTTTCCACACCTCTGTGAGCAGGTCTGATGTGCAAATTCTTCCCCCAGCTCCATACTCGCGTGAGGGATCTGTAAGGGCTTTTCTCGATGTTCTCTGTTTTTCTCTATGCAGCCCTCTACTTTCACTTCCAACAACATGAAAGTTGCCTGTGTTATCATGCTCCTTTCTGGGAAGGCTGGAGAATGGGGAAGGCTATGTGGGACAACTCTCATGCATGCTGCTCTTCCTATGAGGCTTTTTCTACAGAGCTTTGCTGGGTTTTCGACCACACCGCTCAAGGCCAGGAGGCAGGGACAATTTTATCTGGACTTTCCCAGGGGAACCGATCTGTTGTCGAATTTGCGATTGAGTTTCACACTCTGGCTGCCTCCTGTGACTGGAACGACCACACTATGTGGGATCGCTTCTTGCAGGGGTTATGTGACTCCATCCAAGACAAAATATTTTCCTTGGACCTACCCCCCCCCCTTTTTTGATAACTTGGTGGACCTGGCCATTCGGGTCGATCAGCGCCTGGCTCAATGCTGAGAACATCGTCGATGCCACTACCCGTCTGCCTGGGCTGCTGATTCTCATCCTCTGCCCGCTCCTGCATCCGCATCTCCTGATCCTCATCCCAACCCAGAACCCATGCAAGTGGGCAGACTCCCAGTGTCACGTAGGAAGAGGCAGCAACGAATCATCAAGGGCTAATGTTTCACTTGTGGCCAAGCTGGCCATCTCTCTGCTACCTGTCCGTTAAAAGACCCCGCTCGTCTGTAGTTAGGGGGTTACTGGTGAGTGCAACTCCCCTGGACAAAGCCCCCGGACTTCGCACTCTTCTCCCGGTCCAGTTACAGAGTGGTACTAACAGTCATGTGATCTCGGCTCTGGTGGATTCCAGCACCGAGGGGAATTTTATCGACACGGATTTGGCTTCAAGGTGGTGGCTTCCCAGATTCTGACTGGAGGAACCCATCACAGCCCACACACTCAGTGGAACGCCCTTGTCATCATCACACATGCCACTAAACCTGTCACCATGGTCTCTGGGAATCATTCTGAGCAGATGTCCTTCCTTCTCATCAGTCTCCAGCTACCCCGGTTGTGCTGGGGCACCCATGGTTGGTGACACACAACCCTCACATAGATTGGGCAATCAACTCTGTTTTGTCTTGGAGCTTTTTCTGTTCTTCTCATTTTCTTAACTCTGCTGTCTCTGTCCAGGCTTATTTTTTGTTGCAGGATGAGATGGAAGATGTGTCAGGGGTCCCGCTGGAATATCACGACTTTAGGGTGGTGTTCAGCCGATCCCATGCCTTGAACCTCCCTCCCCATCACCCGTACGACTGTGCTATTGAATTGCTTCTAGGCACTTCTCCGCATCGAGGTTGGTTGTATTCACTCTCGGCTCCCAAGAGGGAGGCCATGAACAGGTATATTAACGGTTCTTTAGCAGCCAGTCTCATCCGATCTTCCACTTCACCCGGAGGTGCAGGGTTCTTATTCGTGGGGAAAAAGGATGGCATGCTTAGACCCTGCATATATTATCAAGGGCTGAATAACATCACGGTTAAGAACCATTACCCTCTGCCATTGATGTCCTCAGCTTTCAAACTCTTGCATGGGGCATCCGTCCATATTAGGAAGGGGATGAGTGGAAGATGGCAATTAACATCCGTAGGGGCACTGCGAATACTTGGTCATGCCTTTCAGATTGGTCAACACTCCCGCTGTCTTCCAGGGGCTTGTGAATGACATGCTTCGACTGCTAGAAAATCTGTTTGTCATGGTGGAGAAGTGCGCGTTTCATGCACAGTCGGTTCCGTTCTTGGGGTTCATTGTTTCGTCCGAGGGAGTGCGTATGGACCCAGCTAAGGTTAAGGCCGTCACTGAGAGGCCAACCCCTGATTCTCGCAAGGCTTTACAGAGGTTTCTGGGGTTCGCTAACTTTTACTGTAGATTTATAAGAAATTATAGTCAACTCGCCGCACCCCTGACAGGTCTGATCTCCACACGCACTGAATATGGTAAAGGTTTTCTCACACGCTCCACCTGTCCTCCTCTTATTGCTCTCCCTATTTCATCCGTATGTTTGCTGGTTTATTGTTGCTGTACCACTCACGTTTGTCTCTTGTCTAGTGTGGAGTTGGTTGCACAGTTCTTGAAGTGGTGTTTACCCCACAGATCGCCATTGCCCTGTTGGTTGCTCTCGAGGAGGATTCCTCGCATCACACCAACCTGCTGCGGATCTTTCCAGACTTCCATGACACAACACGAACTGACGAACATACTCTCCTCGCCCTCTGTGGCTTCATTATTTGAGCTCGACCGAGCTGGCACTGGATCGCATTTTCTGTTTGATTAATAAAGGACTTTGTCATTTATTTCCTCTGCTCTTGGGTCTTTTGTCCCTGTGTACCTGACAATGATAGCAGGAGATAGAGTGCTCGGGCATGTGTTTACCTGCGTATGTCGCAGCTCTTGTCAGCTGTAACATCGCTTCGAATCATTACACTGTTAGTTTAACTACACTTCTCAGCAGCAGGGTGGCAGCGTCATCATTCTTGTATGGAGTTTTATTAAGTCATGCGAGTGTCTGTGTGTGTGTGTGTGTGCATGTGTGTGTGTTTGTGTGCGTGTGGGTTGGTGAGAGTGAAAGAAAGAGAGAGAGGGAGAGAAGGAGTGTGAGGGTGCTTTCCACAGATTTTAAAATACATTTTGGATATTGTAGACATTGTTTGTCATTCTTGTCAAGTTTTATTTGGTTATTTTGCTGTGGTTGCGTGTAATTTTCTTTGAAATAACTTAAATAATTTGCTGAACAATTTGGCGAGCATATGGAACCATAATGCGGTCAAGACCTGGAAATACTCCATACTCATATGTTTACTGAAAATAATTGCACACCTTAGAATATCCGTCAGCCAATCAGAATCAAGCATTCAACAGCTCCATGGTATAATGTATATTAAAGTAATAATGTTAATCCAATCTGATGCCAACACTGTATGCCACCAAAGTAATGTTTTTATAAGTGAGTGCCCATTCCATAATGTGAACATGACATCATCACTTACTTTCTTTTGTCTGTTTGATCCCAAAGCTTAAAAATGATCTAAAAGGGCCACAGGAAACACCAAAATGTTTTGACCTTCACTATGACAAATAGATTTGAGTCATGCTTTTCTTCTAAATCTTTACTGTCGCTGACATTTGTTTCTGCCTGATAACGCAGCTGAAAGGCCAAGATTTTAATCTCCATTGTCATTTCACAAATCCTTAATGAGAGGCGTTGCAGTGTGTGCATAACTGACTGGGGAACTGAGCGCTGGCTTTCTCAAAAATCACAGAATTATTAAATCTGGCAAAGTGGCAGACAGTGCATGAGGAACAACAAAGCAACAACAAACAGCGTCTTGAATAGACTTTCATATACTGATCTATACTGGCTCCTTCACTCTCACAATTCACATTAACAAAGACTGAAAGGAATTTAGGAAGATCAGGGCTAGTTGTCACACTTTTCTTAGGTTAGGTTTAGTTTTGAAAGTTAGTTCAAAATACCTTACCTTACCTTACCCTACACTGTCAGAAATGTTTTTTGCAAAATTGTTACCTTTAGAGGTACAGCAGCTTGTCCCTCTTTTTCTTTTTTTTTTTTTTTATACATACACCTTATAGTTCACCCAAAAATAAAATTCTCACATTAATTCTCACTCTCATGCCATCCAAGATGTGCATGACTTTCTTTCTTCTGCTTAACACAAATTAAGATTTTTAGAAGAATATCTCAGCTCTGTAGGTTCATAAAATGCAAGTGAATGGTGATCAGAACTTTAAAGGTCCAAAAAGCACATAAAGGCAGTATAAAAGTAATCCATATGACTCCAGTAGTTAAATCCATATCTTCAGAAGTGATATGATAGGTGTGGTTAAGAAACAGATTGTAAGGGGGGTTTGAGGGAAAGGAGGAGGTGAGAACCGGCTTGACAACTTAAATAATAATTTAATAAACAACTTAACCAAAAACACACAACCATAAACACACACAGGGCAGCTGCCTGTAATTTTCTCTCTCTCTTGAACTGTCGTCCCCGGCTGCCTTTATCCCTCGCGCTCCTCCTGGCGTTGCCTCAGGCCGGGGAGCCCCCGGCATGATGTACATCCCCCCCTCCTCTCCGGGGGGGGGGGGTGTGGGGGTTGGGTGGCGTGCCTTGCACCCCGACTGCCGGCGGGTCATCCCCGCCATCCTCGACCTAGGAGGAGACAGGAGGGGAAAAACAACAACAAAAACAAAATAGGCGAGGGAAAGGCCAACACGGAGCGACAGAGAGAGAGAGAGGAGAGAGAGAAAAAGAAACTCACCGGTTCTCTGATGCGCCGTTGCGTGGTCCTCGATCACTCCTCCACCCTCTCAGGTGGACGGCAGCCGCTCCTCCCCGGGCGGACCACTCTGCATTCCCGGGGGACGGCAGGGCACTCCTCCGCCCCCGGCAGCGGCTCCCTCGCTCCAGGCGGTCGGGGAGTCCAGTCCCCACTCGCCTCGCGGACGGCGGCCGTTCCCCACGTCCGTGTGGTCGGGCTACTCCGTCCCCCATCGGATGGCAGCGGCGCTCCCCTGGGTGGACGGCAGTGTCGAGGACTCTGCGACTGGAATCCCTCCTCCCTCCCGGGTTTCGGCACCAGTGTAAGGGGGGTTAGAGGGAAAGGAGGAGGCGAGAACCGGCTTGACAACTTAAATAATAATTTAATGAACAACTTAACCAAAAACACACAACCATAAACACACACAGGGCAGCTGCCTGTAATTCTCTCTCTCTCGAACTGTCGTCTCCGGCCGCCTCTATCCCTTGCGTGCCCCATCAGGCTGATTGGGGACCGGGCGTGCGTCATTCCAGCCTGGCCCTGCCCTCCTTGGCTCTACACAGATCAGTATTTAAGTCCTTTTTACTATTAATTCTCCTCCCTGCCCAGTTGGTGGCGATATGCACAAATAATGTGAATTGCTAAAAATAAAAGAATGTGAAAGTAAAAGTGATAATGGAAATTTATAGTAAAGAAGAACTTAAATATTGATCTGTTTCTCACCCACACCTATCATATCACTTCTGAAGATATTAATTTAACCACTGGAGTGAAGAGTTAGGGTTAGGTTTAGGTTATGATGAGAGAATTTTCTTATTTGAGTGAACTATACCTTTAAGGTACAAATATGTACCCTTCACATTCTGAATGACAAGTAAAGGGTACAGCCTTTACAAGTAGAGGGTACTGCCCCAGTGACAAGCTGTTGTATTAAATATATATATATATATATATATATATATATATATATATATATATATATATATATATATATACTGTATATTTAATTTTTAATTTATTTATTTTTTTGACAATGCACTTTAAAATCTTGGCAACAAAAAAAATCTATTAAACATTTCCACTCTTATTGTTCCAGAGAAAGATACAGTTTATTGAAGACATGTTGAGCTTTTCACTATTGGGGCATGTTGTCATACTATATGGGGTAAGTTGTCACAATGGATCATGCCATTAAAAAACCTATTGTAAGGTTTTTTGCTAAATTTACACAGCACAACAATTTTTAAGCACCAAAAAAATCTGCAAAATTTTAGTTTGGAGAATACAAGTCACAAAAATATTATAATTTAAGAGGGTTTTGAAGTAGGTGTTTGAAACCAAAATAATAATAATAATAAAAAAAAACTATTTCACATAGCTCATCTTGTTGACATAGGCTATTTACACTAACTCCGCCCACCACTGCTCAGACCAAACTCAAGACAGCCACGAAAATTTTTTTGGGGTCAACTGCTGATCAAACAAAGGCGGGCATATTTGATTTTTTTCACGAGGGGACAGAGACATTAAACTGGATAATGGGTTAGACATTTAGTGGATTAAAAGATTGGATAACTAATTTTGTGCTCCAGTAGTATGGTGGAAACTACAAACTGCACCCTTATGTGTATGCGTTGTCACGCTGGAGATCAGGGTTGGAATCTCACCCCTCTACATACTTTTCTCCATGTCTCTACTCTTAATATTTCCTATAATACTACTTATAGTAATAAATAAAAAAGATTCCTCGCAGTGATTTGGTCACAGTGAAGGTCAGGGAGTTGAGAGAAGGATTTGATCCAGATAAATTTAACCATGGTGTTACACTAGTAATAGTAGTAACCATGTGTTTAGGTGGAAACTATATAATTCTGATGTACTAACCATGGTGTTACTACAGTAACATGTTGTTAATAGTAGTTAATAGTAACCATGTTTAATTTTGTGGTTACTATGATTTTACTAAAAAATACCACGGTGATACTATGGTTACTGTAGTAAAACCATGGTTAATTTTTGTAAGGTAGGGTTAGGAGTAGGGGTTGGTGTAGGGTGTCTTTGGGACTCCAAATAAACACAATAAAAATGCTGCAGTGATGCCACTATACTGTATGTCAGTATTTAAACAGGGGTCTAAGAGTGTCTGCCACTATTTGCACTAGAGTGCAAACAGCATCTAATGCTATTTGCACTTAGTGCAAAGAAGATGCTTTTTGTTTCTATTTACACTTAGTGAAAATAGCAGCTATCGCTATTTACACTTAGTGCAAAGAAGATGCTTTTTGTTGCTTTTTACACTTAGTGAAAATAGCATCTGCCACTATTTGCACTTAGTGTAAATAACATCTATTGCTATTTGCACTTAGTGTAAATATCCTCTCCCAAAAATCACTGCTAGACAAAAACACAAGCAGTAGAGACTCAAAACTTAGACCTGTGACTCAAAACCTTATAGGTAATGAAATATAGCTCTTGTGACTATACCCAGTCTCCTCTATCCATTTTGTTTTAGGACAAAAAACATCCTTCTCTATATTTCTATGTATTTTCCTGTTGGTGCATGATTGATACAACTACTGTGAACGGACATTGTGATGACATGTTATTCCCCATCCATAAATGTACTGGTTTCATTGTCTAGGTAAAGTCGCCTCTTTACACTTTGGCAGCCTTTTCCTCTGTCTGTGTGTCAGATTGCATGTGTCACTGAATCTGTTGCAGTTAGCACGCCTTTAGTGGCACTCAGACAACTTCCAGCCCCAGCAAGGATCGATAAGTATTGCATGTTCCAGGCACTTAAAGGCTGCCTGACACTCCACGACTCATTCTGCTCCAGTTAGTCAAAGCAGTCATGAAGTTCACAGCAGCTCAGGGAGATATTGTATCAAAGTGGATCAAACCATTATTCATGCCAACGAGGATCAAACCATTATTCATGCAAACGATCTACTGCACAGACCTCAGTTTCCATGGCCATTATTCTTTCATTCAGATAAAATCATGGGTTATGAATTTCAGGTACATCCACGGCATTTTAAAGGAAAAGTGTTAGTTTTATCCAACAAAGTTTGAGATATTATTGTCAATTATTTATTTAGGGTCACAGACGGACTAATTAGAACATATGTAGTCAATTTATATAAGGGAAAATCTTGGGCTTCTATAGTATTAGAATCAGAATTAAGCTTTATTGGCCAAGTTACAAGTTACAAATTATTTGACTTGGTTGGCTACTCAAAAGTTACATGTCATATCAATCAGAAGTTATCATTGATATTATATTGTATACAATATACATAAACACAATGTTCAATTTACAGTAAAATACACAATATACTATACAATAAACATTCAAAATGATTTAGTAAAATATTATTAAATCAAATAATATTAAGTTATTAATTTTGTTTTACAATATAATTTTTCTGAATACCCCACAACATAAGCCACATATTTTCCCACCTCAGGTATTAAAGCCTTTTTCTGTTATGGATACAATTTGTCTAGACAACTAAAAACACCAAAGATTTCCTAGCATTATTATAAAGGAATCTTTAAAAAATAATAATAATAAAAAATAAATAGCTGCCTACTCCCTATGTGTCCCTTAAACCAAATTAATGACTGAAAATATAAAATACATTCTCATATTTTGTTTCAATACTGAACAAAATTTAAAATTCCATCTTTTTATGATTCTTTCAATCAATAGCTGTGTCCCAAACTACACACTATGCACTTACAAAATGTACTATTCACTCAGCCATGTAGTGGATGAATTTTGAAAGTGTAGTATCGTCCCAAATGGAACATTGAAAGTTTTTTTTACTACACAGAAGCATTTACCATTTAACAGCTGACGGAAGTGACGTTTCAAGCACACGTGTTGTGTTGCCGCTAGCTTTAGTGTGTTAGCCAACCTCAGATCAACATTTGTATCTCAAACAATGTACATATTCACACAGCTTGGGGTGATGGTAAAGCATTCAACTCACACTTGCTGTCTTCACAGAAGTTTCACTACCTGCTATGTTCTCCATTATTTACAAATGTTCTGTCAGACCAGCAGCGCAGCCAGGTAACTCCACCCCTTCTGATATGAACGGCAAGCCATGTGCTCTGAGTGCACAAAGTGTCCAACATTCCACACTCTGTTTTGATGGTTGAAAATGTGCATCATCCGGGCACTTAAAGTACACTGTTGGACCTTTGAGCAAAGCCCTTGACCCTATCTGCTCCAGGGGTGCTGTATCATGGCTGACCCTGCACTCTGACCCCAGCTTAGCTGGGATATGTGGGGAAAAAAAAGCAAAAAAAAAAAAAGGATTTCACTGTATATGTGCAAATGTATAATGTGTGACAAAAATAAAGGCTTCTTCTACTTATACTACAAAATGGCATAGAATAGTGCAGAAGTGTGCATTTTGGGACCCACCTAATATCTTTTAGGGGGCTTTCACAAAGTGTATTACATTTTTTCTTTGTTGAACCAACACTTCTGAATATTACCAGAGTGCGAAAATGATCATGTTTATGTTTGTCATATGTATTGCACTGTGCTCAAAATATTTGTCATAGTCAAGTAAAATGCAATGTACATTCACTCATATCTCATTCCCATCAGTGAACTGGGCCTTGTTCAATTGAATCTATCTGGACATCCATTACGCCTCTTCACTGATCTGAATTTTAATGTCCTCAGGTGCGATGTTCTCCTTCTCTGCATCAGTGGAAGCGACCTGCATCCTCATTGCTTCCAGCATCTTTAATGGCCTGTACCCCCTGACCCTGCCCACCTTCCCTGGCATGCCCTTCATTGTCATGGCTGTCTTCATGCTCATCGTGCTCATTATCTTGCAGTAAGTTTATCATTCTCTCATATGAACACTTAATATAGCGAATTCAACACAATTAAATTCAATTCAATTCAGTTCAATTTATTGTAAAGTGCTTTTCACAATATATATATATATTGTTCCAAGTGGGGTCCAAAAGTCTGAAAATCAGAAGGTTAACAAAGTCCATCCAATCATGGATCACTTTCACAATTCACAACAGACAATAGACATATTGGATTGTTGGCATGGTAACACTTTTGGTCAAATGGGTTACAATTATGGTCTAATTTTAATGTTAATTGCTCCCTGAGTGGCCAGGGTAATTGCTTAGAACATTTTGTTTTTAAAGGTAATTACTAAATGGATGCATAGTTTAATTGTAAATACTAAAAAAAAATGTTTTTCTTTTAATAAATTGTTAATTAGATGCTCTAACACACACATCTACAGATATCAAAATCTTTAAAATCTTCGTCTTTTCCAACCTCAATATATAATTATTAATCAGGGTAACTGATGTGATCTTTTAATGCACATATTCTCCCAGTGGTGTATGATACTGTACCATCACCTAAATTAAGAACCACAGATGAGGAGTTTTAATTACAAGCAATATGCATTTTACTTTGAAGCATCACGTCTGCATTGGCTTTCATTGTTATACATTTCGAGATAATAAGCATTACATATTTTGAGCTAATAGCATAAAATAAGTACTAACATTTGTCATGTGGAGAAATACAGAGGACAGCAAATTAGATATTGATCTGTCTTTAGTGTATTCTTCAGCATTTACAGTACAATTAGAGGGTAGATCTTAACACACTTCTATTGTACATGGTATGTAACCAAATTGGGTTACATTTTGTTCAGAAAACAAAAAAAAGACACAACATGTCTGTTGTGGATTAAATGAACTACACTTATGGTTATTCTGCAAGGGCAACTGTGTAAATTTAAGGGGAACCACTTAAATTGACATCGGGACTAGTTTATAAGAAAAACAAAGTTAGTTCTGAGAATAGGTTTAGTATCATTTGATTGCATATGTCACTTGGTTTTTACAAACAATTGTTTGTAGTTGAAGGTTATTCTCTATGGTTTGGATTATGACCAATATATCAGCCAGGGGTGCGTTTCCCATAAAACTATGTAACTCACTGCTTAACCACCATAGTATGACGCATTGTTGGAGAAATTAACTAGCTAGTGAGGACTGTTTCCCATAACCATACTAACTATGTCACACATCCATCATTCTAACAATGATGGTTCAACAATATAGAGCTATTGTAAATTATGTTACGCAGGGGATGGAGTAACAACTTTTGAGGATATCAAATTATAATGGCTAATTTACACGTACTTCAGAAAGCTGTTTAATGCATAAAACATGCTGAAGACACGAAAGCTGCGTGCACTATGTAATCCGACAGATGATTGCACTGCAATAGTGAGGTTTCTCTCTACATCAAACTTTGGGGTTCCCCCGACGCAATTGAGCACATACGCATATGCACACTTTTCTATAACATATAAGAACTTCACTTTTACGTTAACATGGACCCATAAGCCGTGTTCTCCGACAGAAGCCACATGTTCTCCGACAGAAGCCATGTGTGTCAAAGCACTTTCTCTTAATAGCCTTTCATTCCTTAAACGTCTACATTCGCATTTGCATGACGTTTCTAAATGCTGCTTTCTGCAAAGCACCAGAATAAGCAGTTTTCTTAAGTGCATGTAAACATGGTCAAAGTCTTGACAGAATGAAAGATATATATGGAATAAAAGGTATAGAAGCCTCAGTGAATTCAAATGATGTCCATACATCAAACTAACAAGGAACTATGCTTCTAATACACAGGTGGAGGGCTGTAGATCCAAGCACACAACTTTGTGATGCAGTTTGTGAATGTTCGTTGGAACTATGATTTCGGGAAACACCATATCATTGAACTATGTTGGTAAAGATGGAACTTGTGACCATAGTTGGCTAACGATGCTTTTGGGAAATGCACCCAAGGCTGATTAATCAATGGTTATTTGGCTATTCTGAAATTACCAGCATCAGTTCATAACTTTGTTGGCTTGGCCAATTAACAGAAAGGTCACCTTCCTCTTTTGTGAGTTCCAAAATGATCTGACAGCCTTGACAAAGGATAATGAACAATTTCTGGATTAATTTTTTTGTTAGTATTGAGTAAATATTGTGTAAAATTTTTATTTAATTTTATTTTAGCAATTTTGTGCACATCTGCCTCACTGTAACCTAGACTTTTGTTTTTTCAAAGAAAAGAAGGGACGAGTCAAAATTATTTTTCTGGTAATCAACATTATGCCACAAATGCTGTCGATTGAACTTGTATTGAACCCATAATATTCCTTTAAAATAAAAAGTGACCAATAGTATTTCAGTTTAACCTTCTTTTATTATCAATGCAGTATCAAAAATAAGTTGATTTATGTTTTGAATCTGGGCGGTCGTAATTTCATCTCAAATATCTTTGGCTAATTGATCAAAAACGATCACACGCTATGCACCATAACGCCATATCTCAGTAATAACTCTTTCAAGGGATTCCTAGAAAAGCTTTGATCTAACTGTCTCACTTTTCTGGTTGGCAATAAACAGCTCTTCCTCCTCCATTATCAGCCTTTAAATTGATTCTGACGTGCATTTGATGTTCTTCCTCAGACTATATAATTAAGTGATTGTCTTTGGTAATGAAGTCATTAAGTAATGTACACCTGCAATAAAGCCTCTATGTGGTGGGTAGTGAAGTGTGACTTGGTTATCACACCCAGGCTGTAATTATGCCACTAATGTGCTGTTCCTGGAGGCAGTGCCCGCACAGGGTTGCGCAGTCTCCTGTGATGATACTCTTCCTCTATGCATGTGCCGCGCAACCTATTAAACCTGTGCAATGCAGAGGAAGAAATACATAATCCATATGTAATCCATTATCCTGCTGCGAAGTGATATGTGTCCAATCAGAAATTGCAGGCCTCATAAAAGCTCAAATTATACCCCTTCACACTTGGCTTTTTGACATTCTTATTTGCGTTGTGTGCATTAGAGTGTGGCGAGTGGCAGCACTAATAAACAGCTGCAAAGTTTGAATAATACTGTATTCCCTTTCCTTAAAATATCCCCTGCAAATGTTTACTGTATAGGGGAGACTGGGGCTAGTTGTCACACTTTTACTTCAGTTAATATTTCTCAGAGTATGTTAAGTTTTGAAAGTCAATTCCAGTATAAGCACATACCTTAAAATCTTGGCTACAAAAAAAGCTATTAATCATTCCCACCATTATTTCCCAGGAAAAAAGATACAGTTCATTGAACACACATTGACCTTTTGTGGCAACATGCCCCTGCATTGGGGTAAATGTGGGGTAAGTTGTCACAATGGTATCTACCATCAAACAGTCTATTATTGGCTTTTCAGCAAAAGTTAAACAGTAAAACAATTAACAAACAAAATTATGACATTTTGAAACAATTCTCTTCTTCTGAGAACACAGATCAACTTTTTAGTTAAAGTCTACCTTCATGAATCTTGCCTGGATATACAGTATGCTAGTATAGTTTTATTGTGTTAACTTGTTTATACAACAATTACTACAAAACTTGGAATTTTTATTTAGGAGGGTAGAATTCACAAAAATATTCGGTCCCACTTTATATTAGATGTCTTTAACTACTATGTACTAACATTACAATTACAATGTACTTATTATGTAACTATATTTTTCTGCAAAATTCTCACAAGATTCACATTTGCTACTACTAAGGTTGAGGTACATGTAGGTTTAGGAGTAGAGTTAATGTTAGGTGTTAGGGTTAGTGTAGGGTTTAGGATTAGGGGTAAGGTTAACAGTGTAACTACAGATGTAATTAACTGCAGGTATGTAAGTACAATGCAACAATGCATATAAATATAATACGTACAATGTATCAAATGCTTAATTAACTAGTAGTTAAAGACACCGAATATAAAGTGGGTCCAAATATAAAAAGTTAACAGTGTTTTAAACAAGATGACTGAAACAAACATACAAAACCACTACTAATAAAAAAACATATTTGTGTAGTTGAACTTTTGACTCAAAACCTTAAAGTTACCAAAGTATAGCCCTTGTGAAAACTTCACAGTGTGACAAATAGCTGTAATTCCACTCTTACCGACATGACAAAGCTTTTCAGAGAAAGTGAAGTATAAGAAACTGCTAGTTATTTTGTTCATTGTCATAAGTGTCAAACGTCTCACTATGGTTCCATCTGAGCCTTTAGGGTAATTTTTATTTCAGTCACTTCATGAGCACATGAGACTTTGTGTGTGTGTGTGTGTGTGTGTGTGTGTATGTGTGTGTGTGTGTGTGTGTGTGTGTGTGTGTGTAGGGATGTCAGTCAAACAGAGGAGGAATTGCAGAGTGTATGATACCTGACCCTATGGAATATTGATGAGCCTGAGGAGAAATAAAAGGGAATAAAGAAAGCAATGACAGAGCGAGAATGGGTGAATAAGAGCAGTCTGCCTCTTTTGGTGCCACTGACTCAAATGAGAGTTTACACAGGGACTCGGGAGACTGCAGACTTAAGACCGGTCTTAATCCATCCATCAAAGCTTCTCTCTCATTACACTGTTACCGGGACTATGAAGGGCTTGTCTCTTAAAATCTCACTTCAAACAGTCTTTTTTTTTTTTTTTTTTTAAGCTCTCAGGACCTCTTCTTTTTCCCTTCATCTCATCCCTTGTATTCATGATTTCAAATGTGATTACATTTCTGCTCTAACTAGCGTAGCTAGAGCCATACTGTTTAGAGAGAGTGTTTACATCAGTAAACTGACTGGCACATGACTTAATGAGGATGCAAAATGAGGTTGGTAGGGAGGGGAGCACAGAGAGTATTTTGGATTGAATAAATAATGAATACAGTAGAATGTGTTACATGAGGAAAATTGTGGAGACACCATTTGGGAGATCCTCCACTCTTTAAAGGAGCCTCAAATTTTCTATTTATGTCCTCAAGTAACTTCAATATATAACTCAGGTGCCTTAAAGCAATTGCCTTATGATGGGGTTACTGAAGGAACCATCGACAGTCCTTAGAGTTCTTTAGAGTTATTGCAGAAACTAAGTTTAAGTTTCTCAGATAACTAAAAGGCTGTCTAGAAGTTCTCCATTGGGTTCTGTCAGTGTGACACCCAAATGGTAGCTCAAGTGACTTTCAATTTTTACATTGCACACAGCTGGAACCCTCTGGAGATCCTCCAGATACCTTTACAGTTTTCTGAGAAACTTACACTTAGTTCCTGTAAGGATTCTAAGTACCATCAACAGCTATTTTAGTAACCCCATCATAAGGGAAAGACTTTGAGGCTCTTGATATATATCTTAAATTTCCTTAATTACATAATATTTGAGGCTCCTGGAAGGGTTCCTGGATGATCTCAACAGTGTGAACCCCCCCAAAAATGTGTCAAGTATCTTGTAGTTTTCACAGTGTCTATAAAAAGAAAAACGGTTCTTGATAAGAATAGGATTATTTGGTGAAACTTAGGGCGTAGAAAAAAACCAATATGGAACATTTATTTTTAGGAGTGTTGGAAAGGAGATATTCTGGTATTATTTTGGTTGTGGACTTGTATAAAGGTTTTAAGTCATCCACAACACTATGTGAGGTAAAACTCATTCTGAATTCTGGACTTTGTAATCCATTTGCTCAAGATGTCTAGTTGCTCATCCAAGCAAAAACTGGTGGAAAGCCTTTTTATAACATTCATGTTTAAATGCATTGAGAATAGTTTTTCACACATCATTCACACAAATATGCTTATGTATATGTAAACATAGCAAAATATAAAATACTGTTCTGTTCCACTTTAGACATAAGTGTTGACAATTTGTGTTGACCTAGTGAAACAAGCTGAGCAGGGCTTGAAATAGTTTGAGGTCAGAGCAGTCTCATAAGGGAAGTGTCACTTTACCGACTTTTATCCTGCACCATCAAAATGCCATTGTTTTAACTGTCTCATCTCCATTCGGAAACTTTAGTTGAAAGCTCGTAAATGTATAATATTTGTCTTATAAGTATTTAGTTACATAGTACAATTTTTGAGCCCCCAACCAAACCCCTAAACCTAACCACTTCTCAATAATATAAAAAATGTACAGTTTAAGGCAAATAAATGTACAGTAACAATATTTTTAGTTACATTATACTATTATATAGATATACACTCACCGACTACTTTATTGGGTAAAACTGTACACCTACTTATTCATGCGATTATCTAATCAGCTAATCGTGTTGCAGCAGTGCAATGCATACAATCATGCAGATACTAGTCAGGACCTTCAGTTAATGTACACATCAACCATCAGAATGGGGAACAAATGTGATCTCAGTGATTTCAACCATGGCATGATTGTTGGTGCCAGATGGGCTGGTTCGAGTATTTCTGTAACCGCTGATCTCTTGGGATTTTCACGCACAACAGTCTCTAGAGTTTACTCAGAATGGTGCCAAAAAAAAAAAAAAAAAAAAACCTACAATGAGCGGCAGTTCTGCGGATGTAAACACCTTGTTGATGAGAGAGGTCAACGGAGAATGGCCAGACTGGTTCGAGCTAACAGAAAGGCTACAGTAACTCAGATAACCCCTCTTTACAATTCTAGTAAGCAGAATAGCATCTAAGAATGCACAACATGTCAAACATTGAGGCAAATGGGCTACAACAGCAGAAGACCACGTGGATTCCATTCTTTCAGCCAAGAACAGAAAACTGAGGCTGCAGTGGGCCTACTATCTGTGTACCTCAGCAGAAATCGAGATCCATAAGACCAGGCTAAGTTTTTCCAGTCTTTAACTGTCCAGTTTTGGTGAGCCTGTGCCCACTGCAGCCTCAGCTTTCTGTTCTTGGGTGACATAAGTGGAACCCGACGTAGGTCCTAATAAAGTGGTCGGTGTATGTATTTGAGAAACTTTGCCATGTCACAATCAGTGATGCGGATTTGTTGAAAATAGAAAATATTGTTTTTATGGTGCTTTTGTCATTTTATGAACTACAGCTCAAACATAAAAAATAAAAAAAAGCCTCCTTGATGATTACAGAATTTTCATTCATTTCATTTTAATATATCTCAAAGTGAAGTCTTGGATAAAGAAAGGAAATTCCCCCGAACAAGTTAAATAAGGCACCAGAGTGATGTTTTAAATATGTTACAAGTGTGACACGGGAGTGACATATGAGAGTGAGTGTGTTGTTCAGGTAGATATAATTGACACTTGGATCCTTATACAGAAGATTGGCTGAGCCTCTTGTGATGATTTAAACTGGATTTATTCTACCTGTTAAATCAAAACAAATCCACAACTCAGGCTAGACCTTTATTGTACAGCTTCAAGCTAGAATGCATGGCAGTTGGTCAATACATTCCTCTTGTTCTAATTTTTTATTTATTTATCAGTTCTACTGGAGAAATGTTTATTGGTGTTAGCCTAGAGGGAAGTACAGTTTTGAGATCTCTGGACTAAATTGTGTGTCTGGTTACCATGGAAATGAGTGTTGGTTTGCTCCCTGAATCTGTAATGACGGAGCTATCCAGTCTGAAGATTATAAAAGAGATTTGTGAGAGCCATGGCCAAACAATACATTGCATTGACATCTGCATCTCAGGTTTTGCAAAGCAGCCATTTGCTGTGTCTCAAAATTCATTTAAAATTGCAGACTGTTGTTAAGATTCGTGTTTGATAACTTTCTTGACTTTATTGGACAGGCACAGGATGCATATGTGATATTTAGAATGCAGAGTGGAGGTCTTTTGCATGCCTGCCTTTAAATATGCAAGACCCCTGAGACTTTGTTTTTTGTTTAGACTCTTGTTTAACATAAGTTAAAGCATTGTGAACTAACAATGAACAATAGTATATAAGTATATTATTAATTGACATTTAACCTAAATTAATAAATGATGTAAAAATGATTGGTCATAATAAATAGATAGATAGATAGATAGATAGACTGATTGATTGATTGATAGATGGAAGTGACTGACCAACGCTGTTTAGCACCTGTATTCTCTTATTAAGCATGAAAAGGAGGGCCTGTCTTTTTGTCTGCTGAACCCAAATGCATTCAGACTGAGCAGTGAGCATCTGCACTCTATCTGACAACAACAATTAACTGTCCATACTGCAGTGCACTCAAACCCTCTGCACAATCATTTTAATTAGAATCATTCAAGGGCTGTATTGTTAAAGTCTCTTTTTGAGAGAGAGTGGCTTCTACATATTTAGTATTGACTTGTGCAACTATTACAACTATTATGCTCTCAGAACTTTGCTTTGCCTTATAGGCTTATGCCTCACAAACAAAGATGTTTTAAGATATTGAGATGCACCTGGATTAATCTGCCTGAGTATGTGACAAAGTTCTGCTTTTACTTGCACAAAGGCAAATTTGCTACTGTTTTCCACACTAAAACTTAAAAACTAAAACATGCTTCATATGGTAACATCTAAATTAACTGGTTTGATTCATGTCAAAAATATTACTTATCATGTCTGAATCAACCTGAAAACATTAGGTTACAACAACAAAAACAATTTTAAGGTCTAGGTCAGGTAGAAATTGTTAAGGTAACAATCGCAGGTTACCACTTTTTACAGTGCGAAGTGCTTACTCTTCTCACTGTGATACTTTTATAAAAATTGGTAAATAAGTTATTAACAAACATTATATAATGCTAAACAGATCATTAGTTCATGTGCATTCAAATAAGAATATTAAGTAAAACATTACATTACATAATGTCATTTTTTGTGTGAAATGGTTTTGTTTAAGTCCAAAAGAATATTTGATCTGAATAAATCAATCTAGCAAATTAACTTAACACTAACAAAAGTAATTTTTTGGGTGATCTCATGACAGTTACATGACTGTGGCAACATTTTCGCAAAATATTATGTGGTTCCTTAGACATATCGCGGCAGTCCTGAGGTGAAATGTCCACTGTGTGCCGCTTAAAGTGAGTTACATTTTCTCCCGAACAGATGAAATTTGCAAGGTGAATGCTGTATAAAACAAAAACAAAATATTTTTCTACCCTAAACCTTAAACCTAACCGATAGTGGCCTTAACAGCAAATGTGAGATGAAAAACACAATAGTTGAAGCAACCATGTCATTTTTGTTGTGCTTCTATGACACTTTCGGTTCATATGTTGACTTGTGTGCTCTACAGGACTTGTACCCAGGTCTTTTGCATTGCAACTTCATAATTTGCAAGTGCAACACTGTTACATTGTTACTGCTCAATTTTATCCCACCTGAACAAGCTTGTATATGTATTTGGTATTTATGTAATGTATTAACTCTTCTATTCTGATCAAGTAGGGCCATTTACTTTGCAATTTTTTTTTTTTTTTTTTTATGATAACATTTATATTTCCTTGAAGTAAAAACAATTAAAATTATGCACTTCTTTTGAAATTTTATGTTTTTTAGATCTTATTTACATATACATTTCTCAATTTCGCTATTCATTTGCATATGCAAATAAGCAAATTTATGTAACTTCACTACCATAAAAACCTAGTTGAAACATGTACAAATATGAGAATGTGTTCTGTATTGAGGGCAGATTGCTGCCATTTGGTGAAAAGAAAAAAAATAACATGACTTGAAAATCGTGTTATGACAATAATAGCCAGTAGATGGCTGCAGTGTTCTATGCAGCCACCTACTGTGTAGTAATTCTAAATGTTATTACATGTTATGCATTTACATATATATATATATAGAGAGAGAGAGAGAGACATTATCAAACTCTTATTTGTCAAAGTTTAGCATTTGTTTTTTTTTTGTAACTGCATGCATGAGTGTGGCCATGCATGTGTTTGTGTGTAAGGGGTTCTGCCTTCTGGCTGTGTAAAGGCCTTCACACGCGGGATGCGAAAAGTGGCCAAATGCCGCACGGCTGCCGTTTTCTGTCGTAGTGGAAGCATTTTGTTTACGTCAAGGCGCTGCTCACATCGCGGTTTCAGGGGCGGCCGTTGATATAGTTACTATCAACAAGAACTCCATTGCGCAAAGTCACCTTCACACAAACAGCAGCAGCAAACTTCCAATGTATGTAAAATAAATATTCTGCACATGGCAACACTCATCTAATTTCTCAAAATCCTTTATTATTTGTTGTTATTTATAAATTCATTAGAATTGACTAAAATACTTTGTGTATGGTTCATAGACTTCATGACGCCCACTGAGTTCTGTTAATTTACTGTTTTTTAGTCTTTCCCATTCATTTCCTTTGGTCTGTCAATTTTGACCACAAACAGCAGAGGTGACGTTTTAAAAATCACAAATTCTTGTACCGTTCATATAAACGAAACAATTTTTAGCTCTTCGGAAAAATGTATTCCGGTTAAAAAACACAGAACAGAATAGTTTAATGTAATGCAAGTGTTAAAATTTATCGTCTTATAAGTCATGCACTATAGTAAAAATGTTTAGATGTCATAAGATAGCACTGTGTGAGAAACAGGGCAAAAGTAAGTGCTTATGAACTGATAATGTGCTGTTTTAGTCGTGATTTGTTTTAAAGGGAATACAAGTAAATGTTGTTGTAGTGCCTGTAGTGTTCATTTTGCCAGGAAAATGTTGCAATAAGTACAACAAGACATGTAAAAATAATTTTGCAAAAATCTAGGTATAGTTGAGGTTCAATCTACACTGCCTGGCAAAAAAAAAAAAAACAACAACAAAAAAACATCTACTCTAATATTTTGTTGAAACGCCTTTAGCTTTGATTACGGTGCACATTCATTGTGACATTGTTTCGACAACATTATGCAACGTCACAACATTTATTTCCATCCATAGTTGCATTTGGACTCAAGATGGCGCCGAGTATGGCTGCTGCGTTGCGAGCTCCGACACAACATAGCAATGGTTTGTTTGTTTTGTTTACAATTCTTATGTTTTTTGTCTTGGATGTTGTCTGCCTTATTGTCTACGACAGACAAACACTTTTGGACATTGGTTCAGCGATCTCACACCGTAAACCGGACTTCACATTCCTCAATGCCGACCCGCTGTTTACAAACACGCAAGCGGAGCCCTTTGTCTGGGCAGCACGGCCGCGGAAATGCAGGAGGAAAAGGGGAAACAGAGCCGGCGTTCTCATCAGAGTAAGACGCCGCGCAAATCGACCCCCGCTACCCACTATTCTACTGGCAAATGTTCAGTCTCTGGATAACAAGCTCTGCGAGCTGAAAGCGCGGATCTCTTTCCAACGAGAGACGAGGGACTGCTGCATTATCTGCCTTACGGAAACTTGGATGTCTGCGGAGATTCCAGACTCAGCCATTGAACCCGCGGGGTTCTCCATGCTCCGAGCGGACAGAGCGAAAGACCTCTCAGGTAAAATTAGAGGAGGTGGTGTATGTTTTATGATCAACAAATCCTGGTGTGATCAGAGGAACGTACATTCCATCAAGTCTTTCTGTTCTCCTGATCTGGAATTTCTTATGCTTCTGTGTCGACCATTCTGGCTACCGAGGGAATTCACAGCGGTCATTATCACTGCTGTGTACATCCCACCACAAGCCGACACAGACCGGGCACTCAAGGAACTGTATGGGAGTATAAGTGAGCAGGAAACCGCGCACCCTGAGGCCGCATTCATTGTGACCGGGGACTTTAATAAAGCCAGTTTCAAATCAGTCGCACCAAAATATCACCAGCACATTAGTTTCAACACACGAGGGGACCGGGTTTTGGACCATTGCTACTCTCCGTTCCGGGATGGCTACAAATCCCTCCCCCGCCTACCATTTGGCAAATCGGACCACTCTTCCATTCTGCTTCTGCCCGCTTACAGGCAGAAATTGAAACAGGAAGCACCCACCCTCAGAACGATCCAGTGCTGGTCGGACCAATCAGACTCTGTGCTACAGGACTGTTTTGATCACACGGACTGGGAGATGTTCCGGTCCGCCTCTGATGACGACATCGAGCTTTACGCTGATAGCGTAATGTGTTTCATCAGAACGTGCATATAGGAAGTGATTCCGACCAGAACTGTGCGAATCTATCCGAATCAGAAGCCGTGGATCAATAGCGATGTTCGCGCGGCACTTAATGTGCGGACCTCCGCTTTTAATTCCGGGAACGCGGAGGAGCATAAACAAGCCAGTTATGCCCTCCGAAAAACAATCAAAACAGCAAAACGCCAGTACAGGAGCAAGATTGAAGGACAGTTTAACACCACCAACTCTAGAAGCATGTGGCAGGGAATTAACATCATCACGGACTTTAAAGGGAATAAAAACTCCGCCATGAACACCGCTGCCTCTCTACCGGATGAGCTAAATACTTTTTATGCTCGTTTCGAGGGAAATAACACCGCCCTCGCGGAGAGAGCTCTCACGGCCGAAGCTACAGAGGTTAGTTTACTCTCCGTCTCTGTAGCGGATGTAACCCGATCCTTCCGATGGGTGAATATCCGCAAAGCCACGGGTCCAGACGGCATTCCGGGCCGCGTCATCAGAGCGTGCGCGAACCAGCTGGCTGGTGTTTTTACGGACATTTTCAACCTTTCCCTCTCTTTGTCTGTAGTCCCCACATGCTTTAAAACATCCACCATTGTGCCTGTTCCAAAACAATCGAAAATAACTTGTTTAAATGACTGGCGTCCTGTTGCTCTGACCCCCATCATCAGCAAATGTTTTGAGAGACTAATCAGAGATTACATCTGCTCTGTATTACCACTCAATCTTGACCCGCTGCAGTTTGCTTACCGCAACAACCGCTCCACTGATGATGCCATTGCATCTACAATACACACTGCTCTCTCCCACCTGGAAAAAAAGAACACTTATGTGAGAATGTTGTTTGTAGACTACAGCTCAGCATTCAACACCATAGTGCCCTCCAAGCTAGATGAGAAACTCCGGGCTCTGGGCTTAAACAGCTCGCTGTGCAGCTGGATCCTGGACTTCCTGTCAAGCAGACGCCAGGTGGTTAGAATAGGCAGCAACATCTCCTCATCACTGACCCTCAACACTGGAGCCCCGCAGGGCTGTGTTCTCAGCCCACTACTGTATTCCCTGTACACACATGACTGTGTGGCAACACATAACTCCAATGCCATCATTAAGTTTGCTGATGACACGACGGTGGTAGGTCTGATCACTGACAATGATGAAACAGCCTACAGAGAGGAGGTGCACACTTTGACACACTGGTGTCAGGAGCACAACCTCTCCCTCAACGTCAGTAAGACAAAGGAGCTTGTGGTGGACTTCAGAAGAAAAGACAGAGAACACAGTCCAATCACCATCAATGGAGCACCAGTGGAGAGAGTCAGTAGCTTCAAGTTCCTGGGTGTCCACATCACTGAGGAACTCACATGGTCCGTCCACACTGAAGTCGTTGTGAAGAAGGCTCATCAGCGCCTCTTCTTCCTGAGACGGCTGAGGAAGTTTGGAATGAACCGCCACATCCTCACACGGTTCTACACCTGCACTGTGGAGAGCATCCTGACTGGCTGTATCTCCGCCTGGTACGGCAATAGCACCGCCCACAACTGCAAAGCACTGCAAAGGGTGGTGCGAACTGCCAGACACATCATCGGAGGTGAGCTTCCCTCCCTCCAGGAAATATATACAAGGCGGTGTGTGAAAAAAGCTCGGAGGATCATCAGAGACTCCAGCCACCCGAGCCATGGGCTGTTCTCACTGCTACCATCAGGTAGGCGGTATCGCAGCATCAGGACCCGCACCAGCCGACTCCATGATAGCTTCTTCCCCTAAGCAATCAGACTTCTGAACTCTTGATCTCCCACGATCAAAATACATCAGCCCTGCACTTTATTACTCTTTTATCTCACACCGGACTGTCATAAATTATATTACTGTTATTATATTATGTCTCTCTTAACAACTGACTATCAACCGACAGCCTGAATGTCAATACAGTACAATACTGTACATTCTATATATATATATATATATATATATATATATATATATGTATATACATACTTTTTTTTATATATATTTTAATTTTTATTGAATAATGTGTATCTATATAGTATCTATATAGTAAAAAACAAACAAAAAAACAAAAACAGCATATTGTATACTGTACAGTGTATGTTATTATTTGTATATTGTTGAGTGTAATTATGTGTATAACAGATGTTTAAATTGTGTTGTGTTAATTTGATGTTTTAAGTTGTGTAATTATGTATAACAGATGTTTAAATTGTGTTGTGTTAATTTGATGTTTTAAGTTGAGTGTAATTATGTATAACAGATGTTTAAATTGTGTTGTGTTAATTTGATGTTTTAAGTTGAGTTTAATTATGTATAACAGATGTTTAAATTGCGTTGTGTTAATTTGATGTTATTGTAAATTGGTATATGTCTCATCACTGTCACGACTGCTATGTTGATCGGAACTGCACCCAAGAATTTCACACACCATTGCACTTGTGTATATGGCTGTGTGACAATAAAGTGATTTGATTTGATTTTGATTTGATTTGTTTTTGGCCGAGATCTTGTATTGATGACAGGAGAGTCTAACCACTTCGTAAAGTCTTCTCCAGCACACCCCAAATGGGGTAAAGATGAGGACTCTGTGGTGGCCAATTCATGCATGAAAATGATGTTTCATGCTCCCTGAACCACTCTTCCACAATCTGAGCCTGATGAGTCTAGGGCATTGTCGTTGTCTGGAATATGCATGTGCCGACAGGGGGAAAAAAATCCATTGATGGGATAACCTGGACATTCAGTACATTCAGGTATTCAGCTGACTTCATTTTACTGCCTCATATCGTTGCTGAGCCAAGACCTGAGCAATTGAAGCAATCCCAGATCATAACACTGCCTCCAGAGGCATGTACAGTGGGCACTATGCATGATGGGTGTGATTTCCTTCTTACCCTGATGTGCCCATCGCTTTGGAATAGGGTAAATCTGGACCACATTACCTTTTGACATTGCTCCACAGTCCAATCTTTATGCTCCCTAGCAAATTAAAGTTGTTTTTTCCGATTAGCCTCACTAACAAGTGGCTTTCTTGTGGCCACACAGCTGTTTAGTCCCAATCCTGTAAGTTCTCTTCACATTGTGCGTGTGGAAATGCTCTTACTTTCACTATTTAACATAGCCGTGAGTTCTACTGTCGATTTTTTACAATGTGACTTCAAGCGTTTTAGTGATCTCCGATCACGATCATTCAAGATTTTTTTTTCTGATCACATTTCTTCCGTGAAGCTGACGGTTCACCAGTATCCTTCCAGGTTTTAATAATGTGTTGGACAATTCTTAACCCAATTCCAGTGATTTCAACAATCTCCTTAGTTGTTTTCTTTGCTTGATGCAGGGCAATAATTTGCCCTTTCTGAAACACAGTAACATCTTTTCCACGACCACAGGATATGCCTTCCAACATGGTTGTTTAAGAAATAAGAAGCTACACACTGCATCAGTTAGGGTTAAAAGAATTGTTGCCAGCTGAAACATATTAATCGCTGCAATAATTATCCAAATATCTGCTTATTTAAATTCTTTTTTTTTGGCCAAGCAGTGTAGTAGAAATGGATTCTTGAGGTAACAATTGCATTTTACCACATTTTTTCCCCATTGTAGATTTTACATTTTCGTAATGTAAGTAATGTAAGTGGTGCTTGCTTGTGGAAAAAGTCTTTGGAATGATGCTAATGTTTTGTTGGTGGTTTTTAGGGTGAAAAAAAGTTTTGTCAGGTGACTTAAAATGTGCTTCACGTAGTTACATCTATTTTATTTTACTTTTTTTTTTTTTTTAATTCAAGTCAAAAATATTTAGTATCAACCGGAATACAGATTACACCAACTAAAGTATTTTTAAGGGTTAAATCAAGTAAAAAAATAGCACTTTAAGTTACTGTAATAGCTGCATGTAACCACTTTTTACAGCTTGCAATACCAGTGGAAAATGTATACCACAGTTTTGGCCATCAGTGAATGGAAGGGCAGGAAGGTTTAGCAGAGAATAGATTATGCCTTTGACATTGCTTTATAACCTTGCTGTGAATTATGAATGGCCTATTTATGACACCTGTTGGCCTAGCGCCATTCCTAAGCTCACCCTGATTAACACATACAACAAAGGGGCTATTGTTTTGTTTATTTTTTCATTTTAGACAATGATGCATTTATATCCTCAAAATGTTTGTATTAAGAATAACATGCTCTGGTAAAGCTACAACTATGCTTAAATCACTGAATGAGGGTGGTTAAAAAAAGCAGGAAGTACTGTATATTGTGAGGGAAGTGTTTAGTTCCTTTCTTTCCCCCTTCCTGTTTTTGTGAGTGACCGGTCTCTTTGTTCTTGTGTTGTTGTTTTAGGTGGATTAGTGAAATGCCCACCACTCAGCCTCGACTTGTGCTTTAGGACTGAGTATTCTCCTTCTTGGTTATTCTTCAAGCACAAAGTGGATCCATGATTGAATATTGTCTCTTTTTCTGTGCCGAACTGTTCTTCTCTTAAAGTCAAGCTAAATGCTCCTGACTCCCAAGAGCTGTATGTAAAAAAAATTCTGTCTCATATTGTATATGAGGAAAACACCACTTAATGGTAAATATTTGCCTGTCTTTCACCAGGAATAACATAATCTCACATTAAAAATAAATGAAAGGATGAATTCACAGTTGAAGTTACTGTACCACTTGCACTTTTTGAACTGATTTGATCTTGTAATATAAAAGTGATGTTTTTATAATTCATAGGTATTCATACATAAAGTGTAGTATTCACTACACAAGCACATTTGACATTGAAATGTACAATTTCAAAATACTGACAGCATCAAAACGTAAAAATGTTTATGTATTAACAACTTTAGAGACGTACAAATATTTATGAATCCTATGAGATTCATAGATTATTTAATTCATTGGTTGATTTTTATTGTATTTATAATAAATGAGTCAGTAAATGAGTGAAACACAAGTTCGACAGTGTTTCATTTATATTTCCTACTTGTTGAGCTTTGATGATAATTCAGTTCAACCAAAGAGTGCATATAACTTTTATTATTCTCATCTGGATTCATTTTCAGAGGATTTGTAAATATCTCTAAAGTTGTACGTATGTAAAAGGCTTACCCTTTCATACAAATACCTTTGAATACAAATGAGGTCACCCTTGTATTATTTGTAAGTACTGTATAATACATTTTGAACTACAGAATGATATCATGCAGTAATGACTTTTAGTTAAAGAGTTAAAGCATTGCATGTGCAGAACATTGTCTGGAGGTACACAGTGGAGATCATCTGAAATGGAGCACGGCCGGAATGATTGTGTGGCGTGAAAGCATTAATAACCCCTTAATAAAATTAGAACAATGAAAGGTCAACTCTGGAATTGGAAGAAGTAACTGAGAATTGCTACTCTAATTTGTTCTTCCCAATAAGCCACTCACCGCAATTAAACTTGCACAGCTTCTTCTCTTCCAGGGGTAGAATCCTGGAATCATTCTTCAATTAAATCCATTGCATGTCATTGAAATTTGAGGTACTTTAAAAGCATATTTTCCATTAATTGGGCCACCGCAGCTCTCTGTAGCTCTTCGTCTCAGAACTCAAAGTGACAGAAAACCATATGGGCTCTGTAGTCAGCCACAAAACTTCAATCAAAGGTAGTCTGTTGAGGAAGAAACTAAAAATAGAAGGAACTGTTAAATAAGAAGTTTATTTCTGGTCCTTTACTCACTCTCATATTGTTCCAAACCCATATGACTTTCTATTTCTGTTGAACACATGAGAAAAACCATCAGTATTTTACTGCACCGTTTCAGATATGTGACCTTCGTCAGGCAGGTGATCGAAACTTTGCAATGTGTACGGGATATTTATGCACCTACCAGCAACCTTACAGGTGTGCAAGGTTTATTCATTTAGTGTTGAACACAAGAAAAAATATTTTTTTTAAAAGTCCAGGCTGCTCTTTTCCACACAAAGACAGTATGACCAGTGACTGTCAAGCAAAAAGGACAAAAATGCACCAAAAATAATCAATATTACTTGAACACTATATTCAAAGTCTTCTAAAATCATACAATAGCTTTGTGTGAGAATAATACTCAATTTAAAGTCATTAGTTACTAAAAAACCTCCCCTCCACCATAGCTCGTAAATCTCATTCATGCTCACAAATTCAAATCCTGACACACTGCAATTGGTCATGAGACATCTGAGAACCAATTATATCAAATGTGATTGGTCAAAAACCTATAATGCACAAAGCAATGAGAAATGCAGAGTATGCAGCCACCATTTGTAAACAAACTTGTAGCTGCTAGCCTGCTACTCTGAGGATTGCGCTAATTTTACAGTTCCCTTAACAAAAATAACATTAAAAACAACAAAGTATACAAAGAGAATCACCCATTTCACATGTGTGTGCGAGGGGTCAGCCGAGCTTGCTGTGTGACTTCACTGGGAGACACGCTTTGAGTTTTCAATTGCATCTGTACTGTGTGACTATACAGAAAATAAAGTGATTTCTGGATTACTACATAATTTTTTTTCCTGGGATGATGGATATAAATAATCAGATGTTTATCAAGAATGGGTAATTTAACTCTATTGAAATCTAGTTTACATGAAGGAAGTATTGCGTGCTTGTTACTGGGTGGTTAACCTGCATCAAGATGTCTTTTTAAAGTCAACGCGCGTGTAGTTGATTGTGTTGATCATTTTCAACATACTGTTCCTGGAGTTCAGCAAGATGTATCTCCTCTCACACACACAACTCGAGTGGCAAGTGTAAACTGCAACCTGAAGACAACAGGCTGCGTTTCCAGTTCCATTTTCCACAGTTTCCTTAAAATTTCCAATTGTAATGACCCAGCTCACGCAATAAGCTTAGAACGGTACAATTTAATATTTAAATTAAAAACCAGCTGTCATGATAATCAGTTAAACAATGCTTTTATAAAGCAGTTTTATTAAACAATTAAAAACGGGCAACACTTTAATAAAATGCATTTAAAAAAGAGAGATGAAGCACAGACAAGCCAACCCACAGAAATCACCACTACAAACCATTGTAATATTCACCACGTGCCCAACCGCACCCCAAGTGCCACCACCTGGGAAGCAATGGAGTAACTAAGTATACCAAACAATGTCTGCAGCCTATACACAGCCAGCACTCAAGGTGGCTAAGAGATCACAAAACAATAAATATACAATGAAATACCTAAAATAATAAACAAATAACAAACAATATAGATCACATCTCTGATGGTTTTTTTTTGCACAACAGTAACCCAATCTGACTTAATTTCACTAAGCCTACACCAGGGGCTGGCAACCTATGACATGCGTGCCAGCACTGGCACGTGGAGGGATAATCACTGGCACGCCAGCAACAGCGAGAGAGGAGTAGACTATTTTATTTATATAAATTCCGCACCTGCATTCCAATCTACATCTTGATGTAATCCTTCCTCATGATCATGCAGCATGTTTTCATGAGCTGAATGGGAGACTAAACAAAAAGTTAAATGTGACTAGACTGCAATATACCCAACAGGCTCATGCACTGCATGCAAGCCATTCAAGCATCATGAGGCAGCTGCGTTTCACTTTCGGTTAATCGCGCAAGTAAATGCGCCCACTTTGCTTCGGCCAGCTGCGCGGATGACAGCCTACATTCCGTGTTTAATTTTCTTCTTTTTGCTTTCAAAACAACACGTCATGTAATAAGGAAAACACCACTATTAATCCTTGAGATTTCCAACCCAGCATACAGGTACACCCTCCTTAAACCATAGTCACACTCAAAATTACATTAAACGATTAAAAGAGAAAACATAAACCCACATTGTGGGGTTCAAAAATTGGAGTATTCAAAATATAAATTAAACCTGGTAATAAAGTTTTAGGATTTTGCAAGGTCCAATTCACCGAAAAGGGCTAAATAGTTGATCGGCTTGTGATGCGTGAATGGCTTGCATGAACAGCACGAGTCTCGTCACACTTTAATAGTGTTTAGCCTCCCATTCAGCTGATGAAAACATGCTGCGTGATCATGAGGAAGGATTACATCAAAATGTAGATTGGAATGCAGGTGTGAAAAACTTCATATAAATAAAATAGCCTGTGTCGGCAGAGCCATTGACCAGGAAAATAAAGAATGGCACTCCATGTCAAAAAGGTTGCCGACCCATGGCCTACACAATTTACTCTGTTCACTCTGCTT